>NW_019397372.1:109488-110551 GCF_000591075.1 Eurytemora carolleeae
ACAGCTCCGTATTCTAGAGATAATATTTGTTTGTTTAAACGTTGGTTCATGTGATCAATCATTGATTCAGTGTTCAGAACTTCAGGGTATATATTTTTGAGAATTAACGGGGGAATTTCGAGGGTTTGTGGAAACGAAATGAAAAAATGGATACCAAAGATACATTTTATCTCCGCCGCAAACATAACTAACATCTGGTGGGAAATATTTTTGAAAGGGAGGGTTATTATTTATGAATAAATCTGTTTGTTGTTTTAATTACTTTTTGTTTTATTTTTTCCTTTGTGATGAAATAAAGAAATGAAATATTATTCCTGAGATGAGATTTATCCTGTCCTGCCACTAAAACCACATCACCTTCCTTCAAATCCTTCTCAAAACAATACTGCAGAGTATCCTGAAAATTTGAACCTTTTTATGAATTTTTTTTCATTTTTTTAATCACATTTTAAGAGACTGTAGTGATCTGTAAATTAAATACTTGACCAATTCACAAAGGTACTCTTTAAACCAGTGCTTAGGATACCGATCCGTTGGATTTTAGCTCCCTGGATCCGCAAAAATATGTGGATCAACAGATCCGGATCCAAAGAGGCAAAAAATCAACAAAAAACTGCAAAAAAAAATTTACTCTCAACCAAATTATAAAAATTTCCTGATATTTGAATGGTTCACCAAGTTTCAGCTTAAAAATAAGCGAAAAAAATAAGACGAAAAATTTGAAAATTCTTCTCTATTAAAAAAATTCAGTAAATTTTTTCCACTGCGGATCCAGGATCCGGATCTGCATCAAAATTAAATGGATCCTAAGCACTGCACTGCTTTAAACCTTTATCTGAACAACGATGTGGAAAATATTGTTATATTTCTGATTAGAATGAAAAATGCGTAATTTTCACAATTTCCTCCGTTATTTCTGTAGCAATAAATCTGCAAAGAAAAATCACAACTTAAAATAACCATTTTGTTGGAGAGAAGTGTGAATATATCATGCCTTTTTTATACGACTCTTTGAAGGGTACCAAGAAATTATACTTTAGATGTATGCCCCCCCCCCCCCCCC
>NW_019397372.1:111243-111598 GCF_000591075.1 Eurytemora carolleeae
GAGAACTAGGATGGTGTCTTTTGTCTAATATTCGCAGGTTCTTTCACTGTCAACCAAAAAAAATATTAAATATATTAAAGATTGTTTAAACAAGCTCGACACTTATGCCAGCTTTAAAAAAAGCGTTATTTTAACACTCGTTCCGACGAAAACTAACTAAGAATCATTTAATTTTGCCTGAAACACTGCGTAGAACAAAACAACGATCTTGCACAAATGCCGCAGGAGATTTCAAACGCGGCTATATTTTTTCACAGACAGCTTTATTTGAAAGATATTCTAAGCCCTAGATACATATAACAGAACTTACATGACAGTTGGTGAAAAGTTTAAAATGTCTTTTTCCATAAT
This sequence comes from Eurytemora carolleeae, assembly GCF_000591075.1. NCBI lineage: Eukaryota > Metazoa > Arthropoda > Copepoda > Calanoida > Temoridae > Eurytemora > Eurytemora carolleeae. Next base: position 111,595 of record NW_019397372.1, read on the forward strand.
GTGT
>NW_019397373.1:0-2046 GCF_000591075.1 Eurytemora carolleeae
CGCGTAATTATAGTTTCCATTATTACGCATAATCATTACAAAATTTCGCGAAATTACGCCGTAATTTCGCGAAATGGATATTTCCCCAATTACGCGTAATCCTGCGAAATTACACGAAATGAAAATTATTACGCGTAACTGCACGTAATTACGCGTAAGAGAATAATCTATTACGTTGGAAACCCTAATATTATGATTAAAATATATATATATACAAAACCAGATCCACACCTGAATTAAAAACTACAGACTAAAGTATATTTTATATTCATTATAAATATATTATAATTAAACATATATACATATATATACAGAAAGTAAATATAATGTAAAGGATTATAATTTTATCTATTTACCTATTTACCTATTATGTATTGAATCTGATAAATATTATATTTGTAATATATCATCTAGTCAGCAGCCATGTATTTAATTACACACATTAAACTCCAATAAACAATATAAAGAATATTTCTAAAATCAAACACAAACAATAAAACTTAATATAAAAACTATATTATTTTGAAATCATGAAATATAAAGATAATCAGAAATTTTAAATAATCAAGAATACAGTATAATAAAATTTCAAAATATATCAAATCATTCATATCTTAGATATGAAAATAGAAACATTGATTAAACAGGTTAAATATATAATTTCCAATATTTGAAATATCAGTTCCGCCATGATTGTCAGTGATATTCCTGGGAACCAACTGGTTTTCCTTTCAAGGAAGAAAACTGTGGAACCGTGGAAGAGGAAGGTCCTGGATCCTCTGACGGTCCAACACCTAGATCTGATGTGTTGGATCCAACAAGTTTCCTTTTAGTTTCCTTGACAGGGTCTGAGGGAGTCAGGGAGAGAGAAGCACCTAATTTTATACAGTGTGCTTAGGCCATCAGCCATTTCACCAGAGTTAGGTATGTTTCATCTATTTCATACTTTGGTCCATTAGGCAGTAGGTCTTCTAAGGTTCTTGACATTTCATGCTTAGTGATGACCAGGCCATTTGTATTCTGTTTCAGAAAGTTTTGAACTCCTTTAACCTGAAACAAGAATTATTTAAATTTGGTTTATTTCATAGGTATTGATTTATTATAATGTGTGAATATATTCTAAAAAAGGTTTTTCTATCATTTGGCAGATCATGCATAACAAGCTGTGATGAAATATATTTTAAATTTGTTTTATTATTAAATTTGTGTATCTATAATGTATTCTAATTATGTACAACTACTTTACAAGGAAGTTAAGTGCTTAAGAAGCATTTTTATTTCACGAAAAAGTAGTAGTACACAAATTTATCATCTTTTAAGATGAAAATGTGTGAATTTTTCCATGAAAAGTCAGCAGAACGAGTGGTCATTTTAGATTTGTACCATTTAGTATTACACTTAAATATTTGGTGCTGGCCTTCCCCCTTCTCTTTATTTTATCCTACAGCATTCTATTTTTGATATAATACAGTAATTTCATTTAGATTCAGACCTTTACGAACCTTACATTAAAAGTACAAACAACCCCCTGCTACAGGGAAAATAGAATGCAACTTGACCCCTCCTCCTTTGAAACTATTCCATTATCAGTGTATTTTTTATAGGCTTAATCCACGAAAAAATTTATTAGTGCAACAGTTCTGTGTTTTTGATGAAAATGCTTTTTTTGCACAAAATTTTGCATCTTTTGCTTATTTTTACACAATAGTTTCGCATGAATACAAAATTTAAGTCACAATTGTTGCATGATTTTAAGCATGAACATAGAAGTAGGTCATACTTTTGCTAAAAACATATATATGAAATAAAATTATAATTTTTGCACAATATTGCAGGGGGGGGGGGCGAGAAAGCTGGGGTATCTGTGTGCTTTTATTGCATGGTTTTATTTCATTAATTTGTTTCATGGAGTTGTTTCTCGAAATTTTACAAACAAACAAAATAGCTTTAATTAACAAAATGCATAATATAATATTATTATCTGCAATTTGCATGCATTATTAGCTTTTGTGCATCAAGCAATGCAGAATTATTTGAAAAGTTGTG
>NW_019397373.1:2708-4488 GCF_000591075.1 Eurytemora carolleeae
ATGCTTTGATTTTCTTTGAAAATTAGGAAAAAATAATTCTGCACAAAAGAATTGAGTTCTTGCCACTAATTATGGTTTTCTAATCCCTATATCTTTGCAATCCAACGTCGTAGACCTTAGATATTTCAAACTAGGATTCCTAAATTATTAGTTAATGTAAGTTTGAAATATCAAAGGTTTATACCATCAATTGCAAAGATATAGGGATGTGAAGATATGAGTTTGTGGCAAAGACTCAATTCCTTTATATTTATTCTAGTTTGGAATACTAAAAAAACTATTATGTTCATATTTGTACAAAACATTATTTTCATTAAAAGTACTGTAAGTATAAATCAAGTGACCCTCCATGCAAATATGGCAATGCCCAATTCACAACGATACCCTTGAAACCTTTATTAAATCAATAATGGGAAAGAAATATTGTTGTTGTTCTAGGTTAACATGTGTTTTATGTTTCCTATTTGTTTTCCTGCAGTAGAAATGCGCAAGTCATTTAAGTTGATAAACTACAATTACAAATAGGTTTTCAAAATTTAAAAAAATTGATATATATAAGACAAAGGTGTTTGGGGACTGTTGTAAATCCAGCATTGTCATCTTTGCGTGGAGGATCACCTGAAATGTTGCTTACCAAAAAAACCCAGCTTTTTATAAAGGTTTTGTATACTCTCAGAGGAATTAGAACCAATAGAAATTTAAACTGACTCTGACCAAATCAGGCATTGCCATCTTTGCATGAAGGGTTCCTTGATATTACGCTTACAGTCCCTTTAATCAAAGGTTTTTTATATTACATAAAATTAAAATTAATTCTATTTCTAGTTAAGATGGAGTGAGAATTAGAATTTACATAAATAAAACAGTATTTTCTGTTTAGTTAATAAATTAAAAATGAACCAGTTGTTTAGTTTGTTTAACATCTCCTGTTAACTTCCCACTCTTCAATGTAATTTTGCCCAGCTCTAATTAAATCCCTAATCACCTCTAAATTTCCAAATAAAGGATTTAATCCCAGAATAGGATTTTTATCACTGCTAACCCCAGGACCCTGGTTCACCTAATAGTATATTATTTATATTGATATTGTAGTTCTATGTTTTTATTTAATACATATCTTAAAGTAGAGATAAGCATAATGAACCTTTGTGTATAGAGTGGAATATCTGATTCCTAATGTTGCCCTTTAAACCGTTATCTGAGTAACAATGAGGAAAATATTGTAATTCTTCTGAAACAGTTTGGAATTCCAGTAATTTTCTTTAAATGGCTCTAAACCATAAATGTGCATAAAGTTATTTTTATAGAGAAACTCCAATTACAAATAATCAACGTTTAGCTATAAGAATATCTTGTGTATCCTTGTTCAGACAAATGTATTAAGGGTACCGTTGTAAATCATAAATGCCACTTAAAATATTTGTTTACAGTTCCAACAATCTAAAGCTCTGTTTTTAAGACAATAAATGAATGGAAACTTATTTACCTCTAAACTTGCAATTAAAGGATTTGATCCAAGAATAAGATCTGATCCTGCACTGCTCACTGCAGGACCACCTAGTAGGAGAATATTTTTATTTTATAATACATTTTTATTCATATCTTTTTTAATAAGAAGAGAAGAGGAGAGGGAATTTTTAAAAGTTTTTTAAAGGATAAAGCCGGTGAATATATTTTTATAAAGGGAGGGTCACTTGAAATTATGTCTGTAGTCACTTTATGGGTAATATTGTGAATACATGTTTATAAATGGAGGGTCACTTGAAATTATGTCTGTAGT
>NW_019397373.1:5165-75667 GCF_000591075.1 Eurytemora carolleeae
ATTAGAAAAGATAGATATTCATAGGCAGGGGGCAGGTTAAAAAAAATACGCACATTAAAAATATTTACCCCTCCCCCCCCTACAGAATCCTCATTTACGCCAATGGAGTCTAGAAACATTTATGATTTTTACTTTCAATGATTTATTTTGTAAGTTATAAAAGTGAACTTTGTTCTAATAAGCGGATTAGACTTAAGTTTATTATACGTACAATTTATGTCGGGAGAGGCTAAAGTTTCTTGTGTGTTTGTTTAAGGTTTAAGGACAGTAAAAACAATAAAACTTGTATACATACTGATAACGGTTATAAACTCAAGATATTTTCTCTTTATGCTTGAAAGTTGAATTTACACAACAAACGTCAGTTAATGCATATTGGCACAGTTTACACGTTTATAGAAATATCTTCCATTACACCTTATAGTTTGGATGCTTTCAGTTTCTTTTATTTAAATTCAATCACACGTTTATTTATAATTTAACAACCTTCAAACTTTTAGAGTTGTCTTTTTAAACTTTTTTGTTTAAAACGTATTTTTCGACTAAAAAGAATACAGAAAAGGTGAGAAAAAATATGTTTAAAAGGTCATAACTGTGATCTAAAGTCACAGTTTCCTGGAATAATGACCGAATCATTAAATTTGTGTGGTTAAAATAGAGATCGTTAACTAACGGTAACTTTTCAAAATCATGGAAAATATCGTTAAAAAAAAAATGTTTTTATTAACAGTTGTAACAAACTGTTAACTAATAGCTTTAAGGGCGGGGCGGGTGCATGAATACTAAAAAATGTAAGATAGCCTTTAATAAATAGAACTGGTTTAAACTTAACATATTTTAAAAGTCCTTGAAAATCTAGAAGTGATAAAAAGTATTGGGGCGACTTTAAGACCTCGTAGCTCTCCTGATTTAAATAATTAGTTCTTCTCAATAGCTCTACATAAAGATGTGTTATGATTGAAAATATGTAATATTTCAATCTAAAGTTAGTTTTACTATACTCGACGTCTTTTGAAATCTTTATATCCTGGGCTACAAGTATTTATGTAACACTAGCTCCAGTGCCCGACGTTGTCCGTGCAATAAAAAAAATCTGTTTTTTTAAAGAAAGAAAATCGATATTAAAAATTCTATGTTATTATCCTATGTTACTCCCCGGGCACTCATGGGTTCCCTCAAACATTTTCAGCCCAGTTGGCCAACTATAGCTAACATACAAACAAATCTATGTGAGCGAAGAGCTTTTTTTATTTCATAGATGAGGAAATTTATGTGAACGCTCCTCAGACAACTAACAGTGACAACTTTCAGGTGATAAGAAACAATAATTTAAAATCTAACGAAAAAAACTTTAAAATCCCTTTTAAAAGGGCATTCTACTAGGTTCAGTTGGTTGACTACATTTGGTTGATTCAGTTGGTTTAATAGCTCTACTAGGTTCAGTTGGTTGATAAATGCAATTGGACTTTTTTTTAAACTTTAAATCAGAGTATGATTTTTGAAGAAATAAAATTCGAAATTAGAATCATAAATTTAGATAGGCTGCCAGGAAAGTAGTCTGCTCTAGTTGCAACAAACTTACATTTAGAGCAAGGATATCTCACTCCTTCATGTTTACTTTCAACATGTCTCTTCAGATTACTTGCTGTAATTGCTGTAAATTCACATTGCAAACAAGGATATCTAACTCCTTCGTGTTTTAATTCAATATGTCTCTTCAGAGCACTTGTTGTAGTTACGGCATAATCACAATGAGGACAAGGATATCTAACTCCTTCATGTTTATATTCAACATGTCTCTTCAAATAGTTTGCTGTAGTTGCAGCATACTTACATTTTGAACAAAGATATCTAATTCCTTCGTGCTTATATTCAATATGACTCTTCAGAGCACCTGCTGTAGTTCCGGCATAATCACAATGAGGACATGGATATCTAACTCCTTCGTGTTTATATTCAACATGTCTCTTCAAATTGCTTGCTGTAGTTGCAGCAAACTCACATTCAGGGCAAGGATATCTTACTCCTTCGTGTTTATATTCAACATGTCTCTTCAGGTTACTTGCTTGAGTTGCTGCAAATTCACATTGCAAACAAAGATATCTCACTCCTTCATGTATACTTTCAACATGAATTTTTAGACCACCTGCTGTAGTTGCAGCAAACTCACATTCAGGGCAAGGATATCTTACTCCTTCGTGCTTACTTTCAGCATGTCTCTTCAAGATATCAGCTCTGGTTGCAACATAATCACACGTATTACAGGGATATTCTACTTTTTTCATCTTAGTTCTCTTTTGTTCCTATAGATGTAAATAGCCCCAAAATTTGGGTTATATGTCATTTTTTCAGTGCGTTGTGCGCCTTCCAAAATTCAAATAAAACAAGTTCAAATCAATCTTTCAACTTTGATAAAAACTTTGATTTGCATGTGTTTTCCTTGCGCCTGTGCGTTTCATTCACATCTTTCTTTAAAAACTTTGATTTCATTTCAAAAATATCATTTTATTTAGCAAAATCCTGCGTTCTTGCGCCGCGCAAAAACACATGAAAATCACACTTGAAAAAAAATTCAACAATGCATGTGTTTTCCTTGCGCCTGTACATTTTCATTCACATCTTTCAGCTTTGTTAAAAACTTTGATTTCATTTCAAAAATATCATTTTATTTAACAAAATCCTGCGTTCTTGCGCCGCGCAAAAACACATGAAAATTACACTTGAAAAAAAATTCAACAATGCATGTGTTTTCCTTGCGCCTGTGCGTTTTCATTCACATTTTTCAGCTTTGTTAAAAACTTTGCGCCGCGCAAAAAAGCATGAAAATGGAGTGCAAAGATTTATCTCTCTCAAAAAGATTTCTTTTCTAAGCCATAACACGGGCTGTAGACATGATAGAACAAATTTAAAAGTACCATCGGAATCGGAATAGAAACCACAAGGGATTATTATTAAAAGGGTGTGTCCGTTAAATGAATATTAAAGGCGTGGTGGCTTAAAAATTGGGTAGTAGAACCCGTTTTTGACAGGAAATGTTTATTTTCTCTTCATTCCGTCAGAACACCAAGTCGTAAATAAAATTAACGGGCAAAGAAAGTTCTGAATGCACTACAAAGAACATGTTTAAAAAATATTAAAATGACCAAGATATGCCCGGTTCCAGATACGGCACATATTGCATTTTCCAAAATAAATTGAAAAAATAAAATTTTTTAAAGAATTTAAATGGTCTTTGTTAGCATTAAAATTGCGTAAAAATTGCGCTCTTTTTACGCATATGTTTTGGGTGTTTTAAATATTGAAGAATTGAGTGGCCTAGGTGTGTGTGCACTGCAGTGCAGAGTGCAGCAATATATAATGTTATGTTAAATAGAAAGCCGTGTGAGTTGGGAAGGGGGGGGGGCTAATTGGGCAGAGAATTTAAAGCGCTACATAGCACACTGGTTTTTAGTATCAAATTTTACCGCTAGGTGTCTCTGTTTGTTTTACGTAAAATTTAATATAATACAAAGGTACAGATTAAATTTTTTACTAAAAGTATATCATTTAGAAATCAAGATTTAGGTTTTAAATTATTTTTAATTTAAAAAAAAAAACATTTATATTAGGAAAATGCACTGAATTTTCTATCAGAAAAATTTATATAACTTTAATAACTCCATATTTAATTATAAAGCTAGAAGCAGTAATCTCTATGTTAAATTGTATTCCCTGATGAATGGAATCAGTTTAGAGAGAGATACTTATACTGCATCCATCCATCCAACTGCAGGGATTGATGGCATATCTGCATGCTTCAAATTTGCTTAGATTTAGCATAATTTTTAGTGAAAGAGAGCCGACATGTTTATTGAGAAAAAGAACCAAAATCTGTATGTAAAATTTACGTAAAAATGTGAAAGTGACGTTTAATTTGCGCTCTTTTTGGGCAATTTGGCTATCTGGGCATCTCCTCCTCCGTCTCCGCAGAACTGACTCCGTCATCCACATACATATTCTTGGTTAAGATATGAGCTCCAGCTTTGTGCTCCGGGTAGTTACTAGCACAGTACTCCGCTAATTTCACAAATCCTGCAGATAACTGGTTCCCAGAAGGCCGGACTCCATAAATCAAGGTTCTCACGACCATTATTTTTATAGGGTTCTCAGGGTTGAGGTCCTCCACCCACAAGTATTTCTGGTACCTGTAGTGGCTTTACTTCAACTTGATCCCATTGTAAGCCATTGACACATCACAGCTAAACACAAAGGGAAGAACTCGGAACTGTATCATCACGTGCAGCAAATTGTTGAGAAAATTTTCTCCTTTCGCCAGACAATTATTTAGACAATCTCCTCCAGGGGTGCAGCTAGACGCATCAAACACTATCCTACAGGGGGTGGACAGACTCTTCTGGTTCACCACAGTTCGCCACGGGATAAAATATCCATCATCCACTTTGTCAAGAACTTGCTTCCGCTCCTCCAGGGGAAGATCATCAAGTGCAACAACATGTTCCTTGTCGCGGAGCTTGTTGTGAGACGCCAACACGTCCACCATCATCTGCTCACTCTTTCTCACCAACTTCATCTGAGACTCCAAAATCTTCTTTGCTCGATTATAATTGTTAAACAGGTTTTTTCCAGGCGGTTTAATAAATGGTAAGACAGCCTCCAACCTTTTAGCCTCAGGGTTGTACTCTACGGACTCCTCGATAAGGAACTGCTCAGCCTCCTCCTTGAGACTGATCCTCTCCAACACCTCACCCTTCCTACAATCATTGCAATTCCTGCATCTTATACACTGGTACTGTACTTCAGCTCCCAGCCCCTCAGCATCATCAAAACCAAGGGGGCATGTCGTGAGGTTGAAGCAGCTCCAGTCTAGTGGGATAACCCATCCTCTATCCTCACTATGTTTACTACAATGTTTATTCTCACAAAAATCACTATTACGCTCATATTCACCCAGCTCCAATTCACGAACATCCTCTTCATACTCATCATCCTCCAGCACACAGGGTTGAGTAAAAACATGGTTTAGAGTAGACACTTCCATAAAATAAGCTTGAGCCTCAGCAGTGAAAAAAGTACGCGCACCTAAAGAATTTGCTCAATCTCCAGCCTCTCTCCACACACGGTGCGTCCCACCAAGGATTGCAGTTTCTCCATTCGGTGCACTAAACTTTGAGTTGAACACGGACAATCCACAAGGTAGAGAAAAAATCAGAACCGGATAATGAACTAAATATCTAATCCCTAGCATAATGTCCACCGGCGAACCTCTAGCTCATCCTTGAAATCTTCTAGGAGGCGGTAGGGCAAGGCTTTCTGCAGCTCCGGGATCACCGGACAAAAATAGAGCTCCTCCTGAAGAGAGTGGGTTACAGACAACTCTCTCAACTGGAACAGCTTGCTTCTTACAGTTACAGCCCAGTCTCTCTTCTTTATATTTGAACCTTGACAAGCTCCAAGGTCACGCAGATCCTGCAGTCGACGGTTAAGCAGCAGGCGAGGGTTTCCGTAATTCACCTTCAAATACTCGAAAACCTCTTCAACAGTTTTAAAATCTCGGCATGCAAACTTGGCAGGACCCTCAATACAGCTCTGGGTAAGTAGACGCAAAACCTAGCTCCGGGTAAAGGTTTTCGTAGACACATAATCCTCAAATTCTTGCTTAAAGGTGTAAAAGTCTAAATCTCCAGTATCTCCACTAAACACAGGTAGTTTTAGCTCACTGTCTCGTCCCGAACCGGATGAGGTAACATTGATTACTCCCAAAGTTAACTTTGCATCATGAATTTGAGAGTCAGCTTCCATCTGTCGCTCCAAAACCTTCCTGAGAGCAGCATCTATCCGCACTGCATCCTCAGTTTTTCCGGCATCCACTGCATCGTTGACCAGAGATTTACCATCAGCTTTCAGGGACGCAAGTCTCCGATTAAGGTTCTGCAATCGTTCATTTGCAACCCTAAACTCTGCATCTGTACCAGGAGCCCTAGTAGCTAGGGCTTCAAACTCAGCAGTGAGAACCTCCATGCTTGAGATCATCTCAGCTCCGTATTTTAAAACTTTATCTGCTTTAAATTGACGAGCAGCTTCAACACGAGGGTTCACAACAGCTTCCGGAGATAAAGCATTAACTCCAGCAACTTCAGCACCCGCCCTCCCCAGGTTTTCTCTACTTTTTAACTCCTTACTTGCATTTCTAATGAAGAGAATCAACGTTTGCTTCGCAGCATTTGAATCAGCTTTGTTTTCATCAGTAAACGTAGCTGTCAGACTGTCTTGGAGAACTAAAATCGCAGCTTGGGCAATTCCTTTGAGCCTCTCAGCTTCCTGTAACTTCAGTCTAAGGTGATCAGTTGCAAGCTCTTCAGGGTCAACTCCTTCAAAATCATCCGCAGTTAACATTTTCACCTCCTCGAGGTTTGCAAGAGCTCCGGGAAAAGGATCAACATCAGCCATTCTATCACTGGCCACAGATACACCGTAGAAAGTACTAGTTGAAAACCTCGGGTCCCGAGTCACAAAACTTGGATCCTCTCCCTCCTCGTCCCAAGCTAAAGAGCTAGCTTGAGTGAAAACTTCATCCTCTTGAACACTAACCCGACGAGGTTCGCCTTGGCCGTCGTACTGTTCCTCTCTGGGTAGGGGACATCACAGGGTTCCAATCAGAGTCAAACCCACGAAAAGGAGAGGCGGGGCTCGAAGGGGGATTTGCCATCCCAGGAGAATTTCATCTGGTTTGGTTCTGGGTATTTGCAAAATGCAAATTTTCCACTGTGCATTTCTCACCTAATTTTCAATTAGGTCTTCACACCAAATGCCGGACACAGGCTCAGTCATCATACCCATTTTTCACGGGCTTGTTTCTGTAAATATCCACAGTTCATTTATACTCTAGGAACAAGGAAAGCACGTCTTGCGGTGGAAACTGAAAAAATAAATCACAATATTAATCAGCTCCATATAATTTAACAATTTTTAAAGCAATACCATCAACTAATCATTATTTTAATATGTTTACACACATACATGGTTACATTTTAAGATTGATGGTAATGCACGTGCTTCCTTTCATATATATATAAGTTTAAAATCTTTTTTCTTTAATTTTTTAGATAAAACTTTCAGTTATATAATAAAATTAGGCTAAATATGCTTTCAATCAACAAGGTAAAATATTCGTTGAACATGGCTAAATATAGAGTTAAAAAGAAAGTACTTTATAACTTCTGCAGCTTGAAGATGAGGATTGATGATTAGATGTGGATCCAGCTCCTGTTGTAGTTCAAGGTTTGTGTGAGCACTGGGTTAATTCGTTAATTCCAAAATAGGGCTTTAGGTTTAATTTTTACACTGCCCGGAAAAACGCTGGATTCACCAGCTAATCATCAAATAGGTTACAGAATTCACTTTTTTCCGTTTATTATTACATCTCCGGATTCCTCAGGAAGAACTGCTGACCCGCAATCTTAGAAGCCTCATTGAGCTCCTCAACAAGCTCGAGATCACCTTCGTGGTGGAGTACAGCAATTTTCCGAGCACTCCTCCGGGTTCTCCTGAAAATGTTTTCACCATCATTCTTATAACTTATCACGACGGTCCTGATGATCCCGTCCAAAGAGTACTCCACCTCCTCCACACGTCCTAATCTCCAGACAGGGGACCCAAAAGAAGCTTCAGACTCCAACTTCAGGAACAAGACAATATCTCCAACTGCAGCTTGTCCTGATGTCGTCTTCCACAAGGGGGGCTGAGGGATGTAATCCACCAGTTTCTCGTCCTTCCAGACCTTCCACCAGCTCCTGTAGACCTTCTCCATCTGCTCCATTAACCGTGATGGTCCCTCCATTTTCACATATCCTCCAAGGGACCTCCGATTGTTTCGTCCAAGCAACAATCTTGATGGGGTTATCAGATCCAGGTTGTCCAAGTTAGACGTCCTACTTCCTAGGCAGAGGGGGAAACAGTTTAACTCATTTGCAATCCAGGCAAAGCAAGTTTCATACGAGATCAAGTCTAACTTCAACCCTGAGTACACTCGGTTTAACAAGGTTTTAATCTCATGAATACTTCTTTCCACAGCTCCATGTGCGTTATGACCTCCTACAGGGCAGGTTTGATACTCAATCCCAACCTGGTATTTGGTAGATAAATCTCGGGCAACGTCCACAATTACAAACTCCGCTTCCTTGCAGGCCTTGATCAACTGGCTCCCAGCATCAATAAACATCTTAGCAGGGTGGCCATACCTGGAGCTAAACCAGGTATAAGCCTGGAGAAATGGAGAGGTTGAGTAATTCTGCATCATAAAAATAGCTACAGCAGAGGTTGACGGATCCTTGAAAACCACTCCGTAACATTTAACCACGCTCCGTTGGTTATGCTCGCACACAGCCTGGTACGGTCCGAACAGCAGGGGCTATAGTCAATCTGTTTTCATGAACATTCCCCATCTCCACATCAACAACTCTTACCCTAAATCTTCTACAAGCAACACAACCCTCACGAACTTCTACAGCAAGATCTCAGCCTCGGAATATAAACGCAATGCTCCGGGATTCCCTTAGAGTACAGGTAGAATTTTGGTTTCACAAATGACAACGGCTCCAGGTCCAGCATCACCTTCTCCGGGTCCTCGATACACTGGCCATCCAGGATCCGACTAGTATAATAAAGGATTCCATTCTTCTCAACTGTACAATCCTTATAATCTTTCTTCGGACAATACTGCTTCACTTCCTTAGTTCCCATACTAAAGAAGTAGTTCTCAGCATAGTTGATCCTGTACTCGCTCAGCAGAAGGGGGTCAACAGGCTCGCTGTCCACCAGGGGCAAAATTGGAGATTGGGGTGGTTTCCACAGGGGGGAAAATGTTGGACGAAGCTTACTAATAAACCTGAGAATATAACCTATAATTCTGGTCACCTTGGTCCAGACGTATAGATTTGGATCCACCAAGTATTGACTAAACCCATAGCGCTCAGCTACCTTCTCTCTCAAAGACGAAATAAGGACACCATGAATATCCGGGGCCTTCAGTCCTTGAGCTGCCAATCTCTTTTGCTCTCCATCCATTGTTACATCTTCAATACTCCGGATAGGCATTAACTCTTCACTCAACTTCATCCATGATTTGCCTTGCTGCCAAGCTGAATCTTCACGGATCTCTTCAATCTCACAAGCTCTAGTCCCAAGATCAGCAAGGTTCAGCTCAGTATCTATGTGGAACCATCTTCCAGGCTCAGAGAATCTTCTTATCTCCACAACTCCATTACGAACTCCAGTTTGTAAAGGACGCTGGTCCTGATGGATCCAGTAGAGAACTATAGTAGAGTCAGTTACATACAGTGTAGTGTTCAAAAAGGGGTACATATTCGATCTTGCAACGTAGCTCAAACACGCCCCCATCACGGCCCCTTTTAGCTCAGCTTTAGGAATTGTATCTTTAGTTACCAGTTTAGATTTTGCAGCCACCAGCTGAACTTGATATCCTCCTCCATGCAGTTCAACTCGTGCATGAACACAGGCTACAGCAATATTCTCCGACGCATCTGTAGAGATAATTAAATCAACTGACAATGATTTAGCATTCTTAGGGATCACAGCTCTCCGAAACCTCACCTCCTTAACAGCAGCAATTTCCTCAAGATTTTTTACCCAAGTTTCCAGCATCTCCTCAGGAACAGGATCATCCCAACCCAATCCCAACATAGAAACACGTCTCAGGTCCATCTTCCAACCAGCTGTAATCGGAGTCAAAAGTCCCAAGGGATCAAATACACCTGCAACCTTTCCGGTCAGAGTTCTCCGAGTAAAAACTTTAGCTAAAGCTTCTCCGATATCACCCTTAACCAGCTCCGGCACCATCCCACGTTTAATCTTCCCAAAGAACAACGGTTTAACATCAATCCCAACACAATCCTTCTCACTATCCCAAACCATACCCATCAGTCCGACATGGACTCCATCAGCAGAGACAACCTCCGACGGAGGCAGACCACTGTACGTTACTGCTTTGACTCCGAGACCAGCCTCACCAAGGACGAATTGCAAACTCTCTGCATTCTTAATCATCTCCTCCTCTGTCTCCGCAGAACTAACTCCGTCATCCACATACATATTCTTGGTTAAGATATGAGCTCCAGCTTTGTGCTCCGGGTAGTTACTAGCACAGTACTCCGCTAATTTCACAAATCCTGCAGATAACTGGTTCCCCGAAGGCCGGACTCCATAAATCAAGGTTCTCACGACCATTATTTTTATGGGGTTCTCAGGGTTGAGGTCCTCCACCCACAAATATTTTTGGTACCTGTAGTGGCTTGGCTTCAACTTGATCCCATTGTAAGCCATGGACACATCACAGCTGAACGCAAAGGGAAGAACTCGGAACTGTATCATCACATGTAGCAAGTTGTTGAGACAATTTTCTCCTTTCGCCAGACAATTATTTAGACAATCTCCACCAGGGGTGCAGCTGGACGCATCGAACACTATCCTACAGGGGGTGGACAAACTCTTCTGGTTCACCACAGTTCGCCACGGGATAAAATATCCATCATCTACTTTGTCAAGAACGAGCTCCTTCTCCTCCAGGGGAAGATCATCAAGTGCGACAACATGTCCCTTGTCGCGAAGCTTGTTGTGAGACGCCAACACGTCCACCATCATCTGCTCACTCTTGCCCACCAACTTCAGTTGAGACTCCAAAATCTTCTTTGCTCTATTAAAATTATTAAACAGGTTTTTTCCAGGCGGTTTAATAAATGGTAAGACAGCCTCTAACCTTTTAGCCTCAGGGTTGTATTCTACAGACTCCTCGATAAGGAATTGCTCAGCCTCCTCCTTGAGACTGATCCTCTCCAACACCTCACCCTTCCTACAATCATTGCAATTCCTGCATCTTATACACCTGTACTGTACTTCAGCTCCCAGCCCCTCAGCATCATCAAAACCAAGGGGGCGTGCCGTGAGGTTGAAACAGCTCCAGTCTAGTGGGATCACCCATCCTCTGTCCTCCCTATGTTTACTACAATGTTCACTTTCACACAGATCACTATTACGTTCATGTTCACCCAGCTCCAATTCACGAACATCCTCTTCATACTCATCATCCTCCAGCACACAGGGTTGAGTAAAAACATGGTTTAAAGTAGACACTTCCATAAAATAAGCTCGAGCCTCAGCAGTGAAAAAAGTACGCGCACCTAAAGAATTTGCTCGATCTCCAGCCTCTCTCCACACACGGTGCGTCCCACCAAGGATTGCGGTTTCTCCATTTGGTGCACTAAACTTAGAGTTGAACACGGACAATCCACAAGGTAGAGAAAAAATCAGAACCGGATAATGAACTAAATATCTAATCCCTAGCATAATGTCCACCGGCGAACCTCCAATTCTTCTCGGGGCCGGGGGGAGCGGGGGATTATTTGGAAAATCTCGTAGATAAGTAGATTTAATCTCATCCCAAACCTCTTTCATCTCCCAAACAGGGAAGGGGGTAGTTATTTCTGGCATCCTCAGAGCTGTAATGGTAGCTACATTCTTTCTATCACTCATCATCAGGGTAAACTGCTCATCACCAGTCTCAATTTCAATTGTAGAAGCACCTGCTACACACATAGACGTAGGTCCAGGACGTACACACACAGTATCCAAGACTTCAGCTGCATTCTCGTTTATAGCTGCACCCAAGCACCCAGAATCATAAAACATCAGCAGCTTCCTCTCATTCACAATCACATGTTGCATCATAAAAACAGCTGAGTTAGGCATATCAGGAATCACACTAAGGTTGTGGGGGTTTGGAGGGGGGACCGCAGGAACAGGGTTGAGGTTGAAGAGTTGAGGAAAGAAGGTGAAAAATCTCGTCCCAGGAGGGATTAACTTTCTATCTAAAGATTTGACAAAATCTTCCTCGTACTGCATGTTCTCAATCACGTGCCTCCTGCACATGGTGATGTGCCTCTGCTTCGCAGCGTCCTTCTGTATACAGTCCTGCTGGGGGCAAACCCAGCTCGTATCACAGTGAGGATAATGTTCCTGCTCCCATCGATCCTTATCTTGGAAATCAACCGGGCTATCCATCCTCAAGCACTTAAAACAGCTTCTTGTTTTAGCAGCAACCTTAAATCTTTCTGATCCACTATTAGAGATAAACTCGTAGCAATAATATACATGGCTGTGTTTCTCTGGACACGACGGGCACTGTACAGCTTGAGGGGGGCCTATAACAATACAGCAGCAGTATCGGAGTTATATTTAGTTACAAGTACTCAAATAAAGTATCAAAGTCTATAATATCAGGTACTTGAAGCAGTGTCTATATATCACTGTAATTGAAGTGTCTATTGCACAGGTCTATTATATATTCACGTAAAGTATATATTCAAAGTCTATTATATCAGGTACTTGAAGCAGTGTCTACATATCACTGTAATATAGGTGTCTATTGCACAGGGTAACTAAAGTTCTTTAAATGTCGGTATAACAAATAAAACTTTAAAACTTCTAAATTTTAATTAGAGGGAGATTTTAGGAACTCCTTTCAAAACTTTTCTATAAACTTCTAAAAATTTTAATTAGAGGGAGATTTTTAGAAACTCCTTACAAAACTTTTTCTTAGAGGTGCAGTTTTATCCAATACCACTTCTATTCGAGATCAGCCATTTTGGGCCTCCTTGCTGTCTTTTAGAAAAATAGATTTTTCAAGAGCAGCTCGGCATATGAAAGACCTCTTGTAGAAGTGAATCAAGCAATATTAGCTTGGTCGTTTTCGTATAGGAGAGGTATCTAGTAGACTAGAGAAACTGGGAACCAAGGGTAGATCTATAACTCTAGTAGATAATATATAGGTATAGGAGAGGTATTTAGTAGACTAGAGAAACTGGGAACCAAGGGTAGATGTATAACTCTGGTATAGATAATATATATGTATATCTAGTAGATTCGAAAAACTGGGAACCAAGGGTAGATCTATAACTCTAGTAGATAATGTATATGTATAGGAGAGGTATTTAGTAGACTAGAGAAACTGGGAACCAAGGGTAGATGTGTAACTCTAATATAGATAATATATATGTATAGGAGAGGTATCTAGTAGACTATAGAAACTGGGAAACAAGGGTAGATGTATAGCTCTAGTATAGATAATATATATGTATAGGAGAGGTATCTAGTAGACTAGAGAAACTGGGAACCAAGGGTAGATGCATAACTCTGAAACTGATGGTAAGAGCAGAAAATGCTCCGACTGAAACTGCCAAGTTTCTTGGACATGGAGTTTGTGATAATGTTTCAAGGTAAAACGCTTATACCAGGTTTATGATAATAACGGAAATTCTGGTTTTTAAAAAATTGCATCATACATTTGTTAAAAGCGTTACTTTTGAAGGCTGTCAAACTTTGAAATTCACAAGATGAATTTTACTTTTTCTCTTCTTTCATTGGTCAAAGTTCAAGGAATGGACCAATGAGGAATAAGGATACTGTAAATTTAACTAATCAGTAAGCAGAAGCATTTATTTTTCTAAAATCTGATAAAGCTCTAAACTCCATGAAGCTAAACTATGTATTTAAACTTGTTTCTAAAGGGACTGAGAGCGTAATTTAAAATGACTCTCCATGCAGAGATTGGAATGCCGGATTCACAACCCGGCCTTTAAACCTTTATTCGATCATTAATGTGAAAGATATTGTCGTCTAACTTTATTATAAGTATTAAATTCTGATAATTCCAATATGTTTTCCGCATTAGAAATACGCAATTCACGTTCTTAGAGAAACCACAATTGAAAATAATCAGGTAAAGCTTTTAAGGGTGCCGTTCTGAATCGGTCATTGCCATTTTTGCATTGAAGGACCCTTGAAATGGTGCGACCAGTCCCTTTGTGAATTATTAAAAGTGTGTGAACCAAACTGTTTAGGTCTGTTCAGCTGGGTAGCGGTACTGCTGATCAGTCCCGGATATATAATCAAGTTCTCTCAATGATAAAACAAATGGAAACTAAACCTCAAGATATCAGGGGAGTGGGAATATCAGTTTCTAAACTAGGAAAACATTCAGAAAAAATATCGTAAAATAATGAATTTTTTATTTCTCACATTTTATAAAAGAGCCATGATTTGAAATAGCACATGAATTGATACAAGCTATCTGTTCTTCCCTTAATGAGGGGGGGATGGCCAGTCTCAGTAATTTTTCATCCGAGTTCCATTCTCCTCATTTCTCGTCCGAGCCACCTCGGAATCCTCGTCCTTCGATTATTATGTGTTAAAAAGTTTCCAAATCTCGAAGATAATACTATTTTTTAAAATCTGGTCACCTCAGGGCATCAAATATTGATATATTAAAGTATTGCAATGATTACATCATGTTGGAATCTTCAAACCCATGAGAGTGATGTTAAACTTTATATAGGAAAATCTTAAATCTTTATTGCCTCTGTAATTGCTAACCTTCGCGTTATAAAATAAAAGCAAAATGGTTTGCATACCTCTGCCTATCATTTTCCCCATGGAACCACCTGGAAAAATTTTATCACTGTTATTAGCAAAAGAGATTGAAGTTCTATAAACGCGGAATTATTTGCGGCATTCGACATCAGGAATATAGGAAAATGCGCGTAAAAAAGGTGAACATTTTTAAGGACATTAAATTTGAAAACTAATTTGAATTCAATTAAAACTTTTTTTTACGATTTGCAAAAATTTAATTTTCATTTATGGCCTAACGTGGCCCGATTATTGAAAACAAGTTTTATCTGGTAGGATTAAACACTTAAAAAAAATATTGGAAGGACGAGGATTTCGAGGTGGCTCGGACTAGAAAATTAGTAGAAATTGTGTTGGTGGGCCTTCCTCATTCCTCAATCCTTTGTCAGAAATGTTTAGAAACAATTATTTTTTTTTCATCTTTTTATTTTTACCGAAATGTTGATTAGATGAGAAGAAAACCAATTCTGGAAACTCTATTCTTAAATTTGTCAAGATAAAAGATCAGTCAGGTTCGAATCAGAATAGTTCCACTAATATATCTCCAGAAAAGGAAAGGAAAAGTGTCCGTTTTGTCTTGAAGAGTAAAAAAATCAACTACTTCTCTCACTCTCCATTTACAAGTTAAAAGAATTCATTTAAAGCGACGTTTTCCCTTTTTGCCATTTGAAATGATGACATGTGGTGTGCAAGAGGGGACATCGGCTTGTTTCTTTGGGTTTATTTTTGGATGGTCAAAAAATGTAGATCTAAGAGAGTCGGCACTGGTTTTTTATGTAAACAGTGTGTGTTACTTTGTGTGTATATTATTGGGGTTTGTCTTAAAATAAGATGCATTATTTCCTTAATAACAGATTAATGCAAGTTCGAGCTCATTTAACCCCTTGAACCCGGAACCTAAACCTCAACCAGTCCCTGAACAAGAACCTATGCAAGTACCTAAACAAGTAGCTCAACCTGAACCTGAACCAGAAAAGCAAAAGAGTGATGAAACTGTATTAGCAGAGCATAATCTAGATCCAGAAGTGTTTGCTCAACTACCAGAGAATATTAGGAAATAAATCAAGCATTGCATGTGAATACAATATAAGTAATCTAATACTTATTGACAATTAATATTTAAAATGATTATTTCCTCTAAAATCTATAATCTAAATTCTATATAATAGCTTTGGAATCCGGCGCTGCCCAGGTTACTCATAGTTAATCACGCCGTTTACCCGCACTTGAATAAACAAACAAGCCATGAACAATCTCGTGGTTTTACCGAGTTCCCCAATAGAATTTGAGGCAAACTGGTTCAGGGGTTCCTGAGTTATGATCGGACAAACATTGCTTTTGATGATGCTTTGAATTGATTATTTGCACTGGTTAGGAATGAGATACTCTCTGAGTATAATATTGGTGGAGGTTCTAGGACCAGGAGGTTAGAGGATTTATCCCTCGAGGACTGTATTCCAGGACCAAGGTAAGATAAAACATCTTCGTTCAAGCTTACAGGGACTGTCTTTGTCAAGGAAATTTCACAACGGTACTCTTTAAACCTTCATTTGAGGTGAAATGAAGAAGAAATTCTTGTTTTCTATTTGGAATAAGGAATAGGGGTCTCTTAACCTTGGAGATTTTTAAGGAATAGGGGTCACTTATGACTTGGAGATTTATGCAGCTGAGACACTTTTTCCAAATAAAATAGCAGCAATATCTTTTAAATTGTTGCTCTGATATAGGTTGAAAGGGTACCATTGTGAGTCGGGCATGAAGCTCTGTATTTAAAATAGGGATCAATTGAAATTACGCCGAATGTCCCTTCAAATCGTTCAAGCTTTTCAAATCAACTTTCATCTACTATTAAGGAATCTTGATTATAGGAAAACCCCAAAAAGTTTTCTGTAGTTTCTGAGAGAAGTATTGACAAAGTCAAGGTTGCTCAAACTATCCCATAATTTAAAGTTTCTACCATTATCCCTTAAACTCTTTAAAACTTTTTTGAGGGCTCGACTTATTGTTTTTTAGAGAAGGGAAAATTAAAAATGAAACTGATTTTTTAGTTCAACCTTGAAGGAGAATATAGAGCCGAGAGGGTCAAAATCTGGTGCTGAACATCTTTCAGATCTTTCATTTTCTCAGGTATTGGTTCCACAATGTATATCATTAAAGGGTCTGTTAACGTAATTTCCAGCCAGTAGCCACAATGGTTTAGTTGATACATTTATTTATTATTATTTAATACAGGGTGACCCACATCATATTAGATCGTTTATAACTCGTAAATTGAGATTTTAGTAATACAGGGTGACCCACATCATATTAGATCGTTTATAACTCGTAAATTGAGATTTTAGGGTAATAATTAGAAATTTTTAAAAAAATGAATCATTTAATAAAAGCGTAAAAGGGTAATATTAAATTTTCTTTAAGAAAATGCCAGGCTTTTAGAGTTTTATGTGGCGTATTTTGGTTTCAAACTTGGAGATAATCCAATATGATATGGGACGCTCTGGATCAAAACAACAACAAAGATTCTAACAACCCCACCTTGGTTTTAAACACATTGATTATCCTAACAATTTCTTGGTCGTCTTCATTCTAGTTTTGATAATTTGCTTTCAGCATAGTTGCGACTGAAGATTATAAACTTTGAGATTAAAAATATCTAAGATATCTTCGTCACTTGTAAATACATCAGGTCTTTGGGCACTGTCATATTATTTACGTTGATATATATTTTATTATATATTTTAATATTAATAAGATCGATGGTGGAGTTTTATCAGAACTTCCGATTGAACTGAGGGATGAAATAACAACTCATTTTCAGGACAGAAAGAAGGTAATAAATCTTTTTCCTAGTTGAATTTAGTAAAATCTGATTTCCCCAATAATTTTTACAGTACATTCTTTTAAGTTGAAGTCTCGTTTATTATTTTTATTTATATCTATAATCTAAATATCAGATAAAAACAAAATATACAAAATTAAATTCAACCCAAAGCAGAATTAGGTCTAGTGCACACCAATGACTATTTATGTAAAAAATTGATGAATTTTTTTTTCAGCAGCAAGAGAAGCCAAGGGTAGAGACTGCTTTTGATACTTTGATGAGAATCTTTCCTAAAAAAACAAGTCCTAAAAAAGGTCGGGGAAGACCCAAAAAAGGATCATCAACAGATCTAAGATCCAAAAGCTCTGCAAACATTGGTAGAAAACATGTGGACCGGGACCTAAAGCTTCACATGATCAATGAGAATTCTAACAGTAATAGCAGCGATCAGTTCACGGAAGTAAATATGCGTAAACCGATACCAACTCCAACCTTCTGTGGTAAAGCCAGCATTTCAGAGATACGTCCACTCATCAAGGTAGGATTTCAGGGGCATATTTAGGAATTTGTCCGGAGGGGGGTGTGCATTTCTCACCTAATTTTCAATTAGGTCCTCACGCCAAATGCCGGACGCAGGCTCAGTCATCATACCCATTTCTCACGCGCTTGTTTCTGTAAATATCCACAGTTCATTTATACTCTAGGAACGAGGAAGCACGTCTTGCGGTGGAAACTGAAAAGATAAATCACAATATTAATCAGCTCCATATAATTTGACAATTTTTAAAGCAATACCATCAACTAATCATTATTTTACAATCAATCAATCACACGAATATGTTAAAAAAGAGTGCTTACATTTGGTGCATCGACTGAGTACGTGGAGCACCGTCCACGAAGGTATATTTCTTGACGAGACTGTTTATTTAATCAGATCCCCTTATCTCCAAAGGTTTACTCCTTAAATAGTTTTTATTAGACTTAAATTCACTTTTAAATCATTGTTTAACACACCTGTTAACATTCTGGTCAGAGCTCACTAGACCAGGAGGGTATCTGTTTCTTGGTTTGAGAATATCTAGCTCTCACCCCAGGTTCAGCATACTCCTCTTCAGCTCCAACTAACAGGTTATCAACTCCAGGGAACAACAATCTCCTTTCAATCTTCAACTCACTATCAACACTCTCCTTCAAGTCCTGAACACGTTAGAGTAGATAATGGTCAAGATTGCGAGTACAATGTACAGCAACGGTACAGCAGTACGTGAGAGATAACACACCTGTAAATAACTCATGGCTGCAATAACAGGACAGCTTCATGTTTACAGGTCCAAAGAGTACAGCGTCTCCTTCTTATCCAGGTCAAACCAGGATTCTATAGTACAAGCACAATCTTCTTCCGTCGAGGTACAGGTACAGCAGTAGCACCAGAACTACGGTTTATAGTATAGCTTTCTTGTACAAGTGTCAGAACAACACCTGTCTTCCTTCTCTTAAACCGGTCAGCTGGGGTCAGGATACAACGATATTGTCCTCAGCTCCTGAACAGGGGTATATATTGTCGATGCACCGGGGAGGGATGAGATCAGGGTACAACAACGTGTACACTGTTCCCATGTACAAGTAATACAGTACGTTAAAGAATGTACAGTATTATAATATTTCTCAAACCTTTGGTTTATATCGTAGAGAATTTATTCGGATTTGCATTCAAACATGACCATATTGTTTGGTCTGAAAAAGGCCTCTAGTTAAATATTTTTAATGAATGTTTCTGAGTAAATATGTTTATATACATACATGGTTACAGCTTTAAGATTGATGGTATTGCACGTGCTTCCTTTTTTTATACATATAAGTTTAAAATCTTTTTCTTTAATCTTTTAAATAAAACTTTCAGTTATATAATAAAATTGGGCTAAATATGCTTTCAATCAATAAGGTAAAATATTCGTTAAATATGGCTAAATATAGAGTTAAATAGAAAGTACTTTATAACTTCTGCAGCTTGAAGATGAGGATTGATGATTAGATGTGGATCCAGCTCCTGTTGTAGTTCAAGGTTTGTGTGATCACTAGGTTCGTCACTCCTCGTTACTTCCTAAATAGGGCTTTAGGTATAGGTTTTACACTGCCCGGAAAAACGCTGGATTCACCAGCTAATCAACAAATAGGTTCACAGAATTCACTTTTTCCGTTTATTATCACATCTTCGGGTTCCTCAGAAAGAACTGCTGACCTGCAAGCTTAGAAGCCTCATTGAGCTCCTCAACAAGCTCGAGATCACCTTCGTGGTGGAGTACAGCAATCTTCCGAGCACTCCTCCGGGTTCTCCTGAAATTGTTTTCACCATCATTCTTATAACTTATCACAACGGTCCTGATGATCCCGTCCAAGGAGTACTCCACCTCCTCCACACGTCCTAATCTCCAGACAGGGGACCCAAAAGAAGCTTCAGACTCCAACTTCAGGAACAAGACAATGTCTCCAACTGCAGGTTGACCTGATGTCGTCTTCCACAAGGGGGACTGAGGGATGTAATCCACCAATTTCTCGTCCTTCCAGACCTTCCACCAGCTCCTGTAGACCTTCTCCATCTGCTCCATCAACCGTGACGGTCCCTCCATTTTCACATATCCTCCAAGGGACCTCCGATTGTTTCGTCCAAGCAACAATCTTGACGGGGTTATCAGATCCAGGTTGTCCAAGTTAGACGTCCTACTTCCTAGGCAGAGGGGGAAACAGTTTAACTCATTTGCAATCCAGGCAAAGCAAGTTTCATATGAGATCAAGTCTAACTTCAACCCTGAGTACACTCGGTTTAACAAGGTTTTAATCTCACGAATACTTCTTTCCACAGCTCCATGTGCGTTATGACCTCCTACAGGGCAGGTTTGATACTCAATCCCAACCTGGTATTTGGTAGATAATTCTCGGGCAACGTCCACAATTCCAAACTCCGCTTCCTTGCAAGCCTTGATCAACTGGCTCCCAGCATCAATAAACATCTTAGCAGGGTGGCCATACCTGGAGCTAAACCGGGTATAAGCCTGGAGAAATGCAGAGGTTGAGTAATTCTGCATCATAAAAATAGCTACAGCAGAGGTTGACGGATCCTTGAAAACCACTCCATAACATTTAACCACGCTCCGATGGTTATGCTCGCACACAGCCTGGTACGGTCCGAACAGGTCCACCTGGACCAGGTAGAAGGCAGGGGCTATAGTCAATCTGTTTTCATGAACATTCCCCATCTCCACATCAACAACTCTTACCCTAAATCTTCTACAAGCAACACAACCCTCTCGAACTTCTACAGCAAGATCTCGACCTCGGAATATAAACGCAATGCTCCGGGATTCCCTTAGAGTACAGGTAGAGTTTCGGTGGCGGGCACTGAACCCCCCCCCCCTTTCCCCTGCATACACCTCTGTAGAATTTATATTTCGAGCGTTTACAACTCAGCTTTTATCTTAAATCATTTCCCCCCAGAATCTTAACACATTTCTTCACATTTATAATTATTTAGATTTGAATTTTCTCCCGGATTTTGTAAAACCAAATATCAAAGAACATTTTTAAATTATCTTAAATGAGTTAAACTTCATACCCTCCACTCTCCTACTATCTGGTAATGTAAAGCATTGCGAAGGATTAGTCTATTGTCAAATATTACGTCTGAATGTAGGAATGGTTAAAGTTTACCATGGACCCTATGGAGGAAGATACCCTAATCATGACCAAGTTCCTGGATGACTTGATCTCCACAAAGAAGATAGATGTGGTAAGCATAATCCTGAAGTGTGTTTACAGGAATATCCTAAAACTCGAGAACTCTGAACCCTGGAAGAGGTCCTATGGAAGACTGCTGGAGAAAGTTCAGACTAAAATGCATATTGTTTATGGAAAACCTTTATATATTCAAGATCAATTTTATTTATCAAACTTCTGAAGGAAAAAATTGTGGTTTCAACCCTGGTCAAAAGAGAATTCTGAGACCAAATTTAATGAATTGTGGGAAATAGTTAGACCAATGTGAACCATACATCTGGAACTTGAACCAGTGCAGTTCAAATTAGTCCTAAGTAATTAAAATATTTCTCGCTATCCACTAAACTTGGCCCCAGATAATTAAGCATAACTGGTTACTATTCATTTCATATTCATTTATATATAAAATCTTTGTTATAAATATTTATATTTTAAGTTATATATATTTATATTTTAGTATTAATTTCAGAGTATGAATGTTAAAATATAACTAAAATGAAGGGGAGAGGGTTACAGAGGAGTAGGGGGAAATCACGGGAATCCATGGAATCTCTTATGGACGAACAGTGTCGGGGGAAATCACAGGAATCCATGGAATCTCTGAAGAACGCTCAGGAACAATCATGTAGAAAATACTTTATATGCAAACAGTATCTAGGTAATAAAACCTTAAACAAATATTAGATTTTATAGATTTTAATTCTCTTCTTTCAGTCTCAAATAAATTAACGAACGAGGATGATAACATCGAGAATAGCATGCATTCAAGTCACAAAATATTACCTCACAACTCCGAACAATCTGATACAAATAATAATTTGCGCATGCTGGCAAACCTAAGAACCAATATCGCGGACAAGAAAAGAAAAGAGATTAATTACAGATTCAGAGATTCAATATTTTACACAGGAGATGCGCAGGGTTCAAAATTTAACACAGGAGATGTGCATGTGTCAAAATTTAACGCTGGAGATGCCCTTCATTCAAAATCAAACGCGGGACATGCGCACGATTCAAAATTCAATATGGAAGGTGCGCAAAATTTATCAAACAGCTCTCTAGATGAACCTGAAAATGAGTTTGATGAAGGAAGTGAGTACTCGAAAGTTCGAATGTATGGAGGAGGCCCAGGAGGACGAAGAAATCTTCATCCAATAGAACTAAAGCTCACGGTTATAGAGAAGATTGAGCAAGGGCAGATGGAGGGGAGGAAAATATCAGATGTTGCCAAGGAAATGTCTTTAACTGAAGGTTGGGTTTAATAGCTATTTGAATAGTTGATTGATTGAACCATTGATTGATTTAATCATTGATTGATTTAATCACTGATTGATTAAATCATTGATTTATTTAATCATTGATTGATATAATCATTGATTGATTTAATCATTCATTGATTTAATCATTCATTGATATACTCATTGATTGAATTAACCAGTGATCGAATTAACCAGTGATTGAATTAACCAGTGATTGAATTAACCAGTGATTGGTTTAACCATTGATTGGTTGTTTATTAATTGATTAATTGATAAAATGGTTATATTTACTATTTTGAATAGTTTATTGATTGATTGAGTTGTTATAAAATATCAATTATTATATTTTAAGGCTTGGTTTCCTCCTGGTGGCTTCAGAGAGCTGAAATATTAGAAAAATCTGAGATGTAAGCGTTTTCAAATATTGTGAAAATCGAAAATTTATAGTATTTATGATTTTTTTGTTTGCTAGTTTTCTTTTATTTTAGAATGGTAGCTAAAGCCTTGAAGAAGATGAACTATGAAGAAAATGATGATTTAAAAACATACGTTGTTGCTAAACCAAAAGTGCCAAAGGTGAAACTTCTTGTGAAGATCAATTATGCTGAAACTTTGGCGTTACGTTTTTTAACTTCGATTTTCACGACATCCTTTGACAGGATATTTAGTATCCTGTCAATTGCTAAGTGCAGGAAGAACAATATCTGAAATTGTTCGCTATTTCTTTACTGAAATTAAGACTTCTGAATTTTCTTTGAAAAATTGGTAAAGGAACATCGTTTGCACCTCCCCCCCTCCTTTACAGTTGAATAACCAGATGCCCCTGCTACTATACAAGCTTTGTTAACAATTGAATGGAAAGGTCCATAGTTCTTACATTAATTCAGATCTCAAAAATATACTTGAATTAAAAGCAAGGATTAGTTATATTTGTGTATTAGAAGAAACCGGTTGTCAAACCTTCAACTGTGAGTAAATCTGTGAATGAGGAAACTATTTCCGGAGATATAGTTGGTTGTAGGAATGTCTGGGAGGAGTTGGGAATATCCCCACCAACTCAAAAGGAAAATACGCAAATTTTGATTCATTATATCCATGTTTTGATTATTATTATTCATCACTATTTCATTATATGATGGGGTGTCTGATATTAATAATAATAATAATAATCACTTAAGTCAAGGCTAAATCATAGGGCCAGAAAATCATAATTGCATGTTATCAACCATTTTAATAAGTTTTTGAAAATGTTCAACATCAAATCTCATTTTTTGTTTGTTTTTGTTTTAATGAAACATCAATATTGCGCATTTTAGGCAATGTCCTACCGTAACGAGCTTAACACAAAAAAGCGCAAGGCTGGAAGTAAGGAAACCCAATCTAAGAAGAGAAGAAAGAGCTCTGGAAGTAGAACCTCTGAAGGGAATGGAGGTGAGGTAGAGAGTGATGTAAGCAGTGGTCATTATGAACCAACTTCACAGCATAGGAGGTAAATAATTTCTTGAACATTTATGAATTTCTTATTGTTTGAGTAATTATATGTTCAATACTTTTTCCTTTAAAGGGTCCCCACTGTCTGTTCTAATGAGAAATGGAAGGCTAAACTGATCCTTAAGGATCCCATTGAAGGATCAAGGAAAAGAGGAAAGCAAAAGTTAAGTTCTATTTCTGCATCCAAATCAAGATCAAGCTCTCAAGCACAGTCAAGATCCAGCTCTCCTGCACAGTCAAGATCCAGCTCTCGTGCACAGTCAAGATCCAGCTCTCGTGCACAGTCAAGATCCAGCTCTCGTGCACAGTCAAGATGTAGCTCCAGAGCTAAGTCAAGATTTAACTCGGGAGAAAGTACCGCTAGCTCTTATTCAAGTAGTTCATCTCACACCTGGGCTGTGAAAATGATCTCTGGTCCTGGACAGTTTCCAGATAAACCTGGAGAATGCACCTCAGGATCAGCTCTAGGGCTAAGAGTAGATACGTCAACGCCAAATAGTCTGTCAAGAGACAGCAGTCCTGAGCCGGATCCTGGAGAAGTGAATGTAGAGGAAACTACTGTGATACTTTCTCCTCCTCAAACACATCCATCTAAACCGGTCAATCTTGCTGCTGTTGACAACTCTTTTAACTTCTCAATGGAGTCTTTGCTGAATCCTTCTCAACAGTCAGATTCTACTTATCTTCCATTCTCACCTACTGCTGGAGTTTCTCCTCCATGTTCAACTACTGTAAGAGCTACTCCACCATTTTCATATACTGCTAGCGCTACTCCTCTATCTTCAACTGCTGTTGGAGCTACTCCTGTATGCTCAACTATTACTAGCTCTTCTCTTCCATGTTCACCTACTGCTAGCGCCACTCTTCCTTGTTTAACTGCAGCTGTTGAAACTCAGACCACTGAAGCTCGGCCAACCTCCATGACCTCTACTGTGGTATCAACTGAAGCAGTCCACCTAAGAACCGGGACACCAGACCTAGATTATATTTTAGAAGAATTACCAAGAACTCCAAAGAAAAAAAGTCCGGTAAGATTTATTCATATCAATTAAATCTTTTTTATTCATTATTTTTCATATTTATCTAATGAGTTCTAAGAAAATCTTAAGATTTATTATTTTTTATTTTTTATTTTTTAAATTCTTTGTATCTTAATTTCTATCTTTTGTTCTAGATTGTCAAAGTTTTCAGCACGTATTTAACTCCTGCTAAGATTAAGGTACAGTTTGATTTTTAAATATGTCATGACGATGATGACATCAGTAAGAGCAATGAAGATAAATACAATAATCACTACAAATACACGATGATACAAAGATATTATTATTATTATTATTATTAAAGAGAACCCAAGTACAAAAATGAAAACTGTTTCGACAATGTTAATAATGACGACAGCAACAACAGCAACGGCAACAATGACAACGTTGAAATTCTTGACGACAGTGACAACAGTGACAACAATAATTACAATGACATTATTCTGAAGGAGGAGTGTTCCCCAGCAGTTGCTCCTAAACCTGGAGCTCAGGTTGAGGATCCAGTTGAACCTGTTGATCCTGTCTTCAACTTCCTGGAGAGGGTGGGAGGGGTTGAGGAGGAGGAGGATGGAGATGGGGATGATACTTCAGATGTAAATATTGTAACTTTACCTCAAGATGAGAGTCAAACTGTGTTTGATAACTATGATGCAGTTATTTTTGAAAGGTACTTAAATCTAAAGTTGATGAAAAAAATATGATCAAAAGAGGAAAGATTTAGATTTTTTGTTTTAATTGATATTTGAAATCCATCAACTTTTTGTACAAATCGCTTGTTTTTAATTACAATTAGATTTCTTGTATTTTGTTGATTATTTTTATTCTTGATGATTGCCACTAAAGCGATAAAATCAGTACGACCTAAATCTTTTTGTAACACAATATCCCAATACTGATATAAGATTTTATTGCAGTAGTGGAGAGAAAGCTGTGAGCCCCCCTCAGTATCCTTTGGCTTTATATAAACTTGAACCGGATATAACTGGGCCTAACTCTCAGACCCTTCCTGTTATTCCCTCAATCCAACCAAACTTTGATATCGCACAGACCAGCCCTATCAACTATAAGAAGGAAGGTTCAAGTATCCCCGCCTCTGTGGGTGTCAAACTAAAGAATTTACCTGGAATAAGGATTATTCCTCCGTTTGAGACTGGATATCAGGGTTCCAAAGTTCCCAGCCAGACCAGATCCTATGCGAGTTCCTCAAGTGATGTGATCCTTGTTCCTCAGCCCCGGACTGATCAAGATACTAGTCTAGATATTGTTGAATATGATCCTGATCCTGATCCTACCCAAGCTGTTCAGTATCTGCCACAGTCCAGGGATTCCAGTGCTGTAACAATCAGTGAGTTTACATTGAACGCTCAAGATGATGAAGATGATATTCAAGTTCTTGATAATGATGTTGAGTTTCTCTCTGATAATATTGATTTGTACAATTATCCTTCCCTTGATTCTTATTCTTCAAACCAGAGGACATCTGAGTACACTATGCAGGCCAGTTCTGTGCAGTACACACAAGCTGTTGGTACAGTTCGTCGACCTATTCCAGTCCGGACTCGTCCAGGCCGAGGCTCACGTAGTTCCAGAACTCAATCTTATCCAGGACCCCAAGGTAACCCACGGGGACTTGGTGTACAGCGATCTCTGGGACCAAGGATACCCGGAGAAGTTGGACCTAGTAGAGGAAACAAATCGAATCACATGGTAAGGTTTCTTTTTATTTTTAAGTTATAGATACAATTGGGAGTACTTGATAATGGTTTGTATGTTATTCTAAATAATCAATTACATTTTTTTCGGTCCGTCACAGGGGAGTGAGTGGCATTACTTTTTACAACAAAAAATTTCTTATAATTCAATGAATCTGTCTTAAAGGAATGGAGTCTTTGTCACAACCTCTGCTTTTCTAATTCCTATATCTTTGCAACCCAATGTCGTAGACCTTTAATATTTCATACTACGAATTCTATTAAATCAAATAGGTTATGCTTAAAATATCAAAAGTTTGTATTATCAGGTTGCAAATATATATTTAGAAAATTTGAGTTTGTGTCAAAGACTCAATTCCTATCTAGATGAGCGGGTTCCCCGTGAGGTGTGACGTATCTCGAAGTGGTGGCCGGGGGTTAAGGGGATCACCAAGAGGCTCATCCTCCAGAGGAACTCCTATCAGAGGATGCACACCCAATAGAGGATATTTACCGGGTAGAGGATCGTCCTCACTTAGAGGATCTCCTACTGTCAGGTCATCCCCTCCGGTCAGTTCATCTCCTTCGGTCAGAGCATCTCCTCCGGTCAGAGGTTCTCCCTCTGTTAGAGGTTCTCAGATAGTCTCAAGAGGAACCAGGGGTTCTCCTAGAGCCAGAGCTTCGGTTGTTAAGCCGGGACAGGTAAATTAATAATTTTCTAATCTCATGTGTTTCTCTCTTCAGAGACCAGATTTAATAAATAGCGAGAGCAAGTTTAATCGCGTTTACATTATTGAACCATTATTATTGTACCCCGATTTACGTTAAAGATATGTGGCTCAACTACGTATACACAGTTCAATAACTTCTCGCTATTCTTGAAATCTGGGTTAGATCTTATAGCTATTGTTATCCAGATACAATTTTTCCGCAGTAATTTTTTTGATGGTATAAAATCCCTATTTTTCTATTAATCACTATTCGCTATTGAAATTTGTCTATCCACTGATAATCATTTATCATTTTAGTCATGGGATATTTAGTTTTTAATCAAATTCAAATTTTCAAGGAGCGATATGGAAAGTTTTTCTATATTCAGGGTCAGCGTGGCGAACACATCACTCAAACTAATAGTAGAAGAGGAGGAGCTAGCTCCAAGTCTAAGGTACAGCATACAAATAGGGCTATGTAGGGACTCCAGGCCGCTATCTGCACGGTGGTGAATAGCGCCCTGATGGCAGTCTGAGGGTTCCACTTAGGGTCCCCTTTCAGATATCTACTTGATTTGATAACCATGGTTCACCGACATAGGGTCAAACGACTTAGGGTCAAACGATACAGGGTCAAACGACACAGGTTAAAACGACACAGGGTCAAATGACAAACGGTCAAAAACGCGACAAAGGGTCAAAATGAAAAAAATATTTTATGTTTCATTTCAGGGTTAGGTTAGGTTAAGACAATTTCTGGACCGAGCGCTGCGGCTAGGACAGGCTATGAGGGCCGAGCCTGAGGCTGGTAGTTCAAATTAAAAAAAACATACCATACAAATATGTATTGTTTTAGGGTTAGGTTAGGTAAAGACAATTTTTGGGATAAGTGCTACGGCTAGGACAGGCTGGAGGGCCGCGCTGCAGCTACTAGTTATAATGAACATAAAAATAGTTCAAATTAATCAAAAATAGTCTACATAAAATTTTGTCCGTTTGTCGCACTTTTTGACCCTATTTCGTTTTACCCTTTGTCGTTTTACCCTATGTCACATTTTTGACCGTTTGTCGTTTGACCCTATGTCGTTTTACCCAATGTCGTTTGACCCTGTGGCATTTGACCCTAGGTCGTTTGTCGGTGAATCATTTAAATTTTTTAAACCCCATCTCACAGTTTTTACAAATACTGATTTACTTCAATAAGTAGGAAGAAGCTCATTATTACAGGGTTTACTCAAAAAGGATAACCCCTTAGAAATGATTGTTCGTAATTTATTCAAACTTTTTGCTTAAATTCTTGGTTTCTTACAGCTATAGTTTTTTTTTTCTTGGTCAAAACATTTAATAATAGTAGACCATTCAAAGACCAATTTAAAGACAACATAGTAAATTAAAAAGTTTTCAGAAAAATATTCATTTGAATCGACGCATTGAGATTAAATAGTTAACAGTCTGAAAGTTAACTCTTGGTCTCAAAGTAAAGGATAGCAGCAAATATTGAATTTAACTTATTCTGCCTAATTACCATATTTCCGACAACAAAAACAAAAATAAGAATAAAGTTTTGAATCCCGTTAACCAGAGACGATTTTTGAAATTGCTTTATTCAACACTAAATGGAAAGGGACTGAATACATAATTTTAGGTTAACCGCAATTTTTAGTGTGGCATTTCCGATTTACAACGTTACCCTTTAAACTGGAGCTGTCCTGGGCAGATCGCCTAGAATAAGTCTTTTCCCTAGGGTGCAAACCCCGTGGATACGTTGTTTCGACGGTTAGGATTGCCGACCCCGTGGATACGTTGTTTCGACGGTTAGGATTGCCGACCCCGTGGATACGTTGTTTCGACGGTTAGGATTGCCGACCCCTATTTCATTGAATGATGGGTTGTCCCTTAATAATAATAATAATAAACTTTTGCCTGGTAAACGATAAGCTCGATAGTAGATATACTCATTTGTCGTACTAAAAATTGCATTAGATTCTCTATTAAAGTGATTTGTAGTACAATTATAAGTTAAAAAACGTGATAGAGGAACAAAAATGGAACCCTTTTTTTGGAAAGAAAAATAACGATAATTTAATCATTGAGATAGAGGTGAAAGGGCACCGTTGTGTATTGGAAATACCACTATAAATGAAGAATTACGTCTACAGTCCCTTTAATTTCCTTAATGTTAGGAACTACATCATATTCCGAACCAGATATTTCCGGTCAACTCTGACGGGCGAGGAGAGGGTGCTCCCAACTCATTTAAACCAAACAGAAACGCGAATTCTTCACTAGCTGCAGGATATGAAACCTCTGGGGAAATGTACCCGCAACAAAACTATGGTTACGCCCAGGTTGAAAAGCATCAGGATTATGTAGAACCAGTGCAACACTTTCAACAGCATTCTCAACCTAGCTACCCTTCGAACCTTCATCAGACAAATGCGTCATACGGATATACGCAGAGTAGACATCCTAGCCAGTATTCACAGTCCACACAGCAATACGGAAGTACCAATCATGATTCCTCTGGTGGATTTTCTCAACCTGTGTCCTCTAACATGCACGGATATGAATCCTACACCCAACCTAACCTAGCTCCGCAACCCAACCTTCAAGGGTATGAATCCTACACACAACATGTTCCAACTCCGCAACCTCAACCTGTTGAATCAAGACAGAGAGTTTCTCTGCAGGTTACACCAGATCAGCTCGACGTTCTCAAATCTTTGGGAATTATATAATTTAATTCGAACTTAACCAAGATTGCGCGAAAATTTAAATACTTGAAATATTCATTCAGAATAGTAATTTTTCAATTTTTGATTTACTTTGTTAACATTGTTATGAAAATTAGATGTATTGTTATGAAGATATGTGTCATTATGTAAATTTTACATATTAAACAAACAAATATTGGTGACATACTTTTCAGAAAGTTATGCTTGAAAGTTAAGAGCTATTGAGTGAACGCAATGTATATCAAGCAAGTTATCATCCAGGTTAGTTTTCTTATTTAATCATTTCAAATCTCTCCCTAAGTTTGTGATTTTAACAAAATTACATAGAAATTTATGATTAATTTTAATTTTCTCCTTCGAAAAATGGGATTAAAATTAAATCAATACTTTTGATCTGATTTTTCATAAGTATATCTTGAAATTGTAGTCATAGGGCGTCTCTTAAAGTCTGATTGATTGATTGATTGAGTTCAGAAAATCTTCTAAAGATTCGTTGTCTGTCAGTTAATTTGTGGTTTGTACAATTAATAATCCTTCTGAAATACCACTCATATATAAAGATTAGACTCACAGATTCAACATTATTGTTCAGGGGTTTAAATCCTACCGTGAGCAGACGGTTGTAGAACCGTTTGACCCGGGGCACAATGTTGTTGTTGGAAGAAACGGATCTGGGAAATCTAATTTCTTCTATGCAATCCAGTTTGTTCTATCAGACGAGTACTCACATCTTAGACCAGAACAGAGACAGGTTAGATTAGTATACACCCTGCAGTTTTAATGCATAATATTTTTGAATAAAATTTGAGTATTGTAAAAGCAAACAGTTCGCATTTGATGTCTTAATAAAGATCTATGAAACCTTTCAATCAAAAAAGATTTAAAGATGGTAATTAATGATTGAGAGGTGTACAAAAATGGTTTGCATGTCTCAAGTTTGGTCGTATTGCTTGGAACCTAAATTTTATTTGTCTATTAGTCTATTGACCTGTCCTATTCGTATTTTTATAAATTGATTATTAATTAAAACTAAGAAATCAGGTCTGGGCTGAAAACCCACTTAAATCTTTTGTTTTATTCTAGACTCATCATTGTGTTTTATATATTTGTAAAACAATTTTTTGTTTGTTTTTTAAAATTGTGAAATTTTTAAAATAAAAATTTAGGCTCTTCTCCACGAGGGAACAGGACCACGTGTTATCTCAGCCTACGTTGAAATCATCTTTGATAATAGTGATGGTCGTCTTCCAATCGACAAAGGTAAGTCAATTAGTCACATTTTAGTTCTTCTCATTAACTCTCCAATTAGAGAAGTTAGGACTGAAAACATGAGATTTAAATCCAAGGTGGAATTCCTTAACTCAATTGAAACCGGTTTTTGGGGGATTTGAGACGCGGCTCAAATTCATTAAATTCGGACTCGGTTAAATTAATTCCTTAACTCAAGAAAAAACAATCTCGATTCCCAATTTGGTATTCTTCAAACCTTTGTCCAAACCCAACTGACAAACTGTTCATCTACAGTGAATCCCAGATATATGAATACACAGACCGTCATAAGTTTTTTGATAATTCTAAACAAACTTCTTTTTATTTTTAATCCAAGGTAAATTAATAGCCCTGAAATATAAATGCAATTGATATAATAATATTAAACTCATTCTTTCGAGGCATTTGCTCTTAAATATGTAATATGACATTATAAATAACTCTTGCTATGTATTCATATTTCTGGGATTCACTGTACGTATTCTTGAAAAAGGGTTCCATCTCTTATTGTTTGCAATATTTTCTGTTTATTAATATGATTATTATCCATAATCATTTTAGCTATTGATATCAAAATTTTTATTCTTACTTCTATACTTTTTGCTATAGTTACTTTCTTTGTTGTTATTGTTTTTAATATTGTGTTTGTTAATATTATGATTAACTATCTTGAAAACCCAGTGTTGCCCAGGGTAATCATTGTTACTCCCGCCGTTTACCCGCGCTTGGTACGATTTTAGCTAATTTTCCCTACAAGTCGACTTTGAATCTTAAAATCAAGCTTAGCACATTTCCCTGATTCTCCCGAGTTCCCCAATCAAAATTTGAGGCAAATTGGCCAAGGGTTTTTTGGATGTTAGGTATTCTAAAGTGGGGCATGACTCAAATTTGGTCGTGTGGCTGGGCGCTTCGCAACTACAAAGTAAACAAAAAGTAGCATTAAATTTATATTTTCCTTATAAGCAGAAGGCCAGGGCTGAAAAACCAGAAATGGGGAGGACTTGAAACTCCGATCCACTACTGGGGCCTTAGGTCATCCCTGCAACTTATGATTTGATTTGATTTGAGTTATACTCGGACATACAAACAAACAGACAAACAGAGATTACAATTACTATTATTTCACTAGATGAGGTATATTTGAGACGAGTTATCGGTTCTAAGAAGGATAATTATTTCCTAAATAAGAAGATGGTCCCGAGGTCTGAAGTTATGAATCTTCTGGAATCTGCAGGATTCTCCAGAGCTAATCCGTACTACATTGTGAAACAGGGTGAGTTAAACCGGAGCTGGGATATTATTATTAAGTAAATTTTTATTTACAATCTACGTGCAATATCATGAACTGTATTCCATATGCTAAGGCTTCCATGATAACATAGATTTTGCACAAAATTTAAGCATTTTTGAAGATTTGGAAAACTAATTTTAAATGGATCTTAAATGCACACATTTTTACACCAATAAAACCAAAGGCAAAGAAAAAATATTAAAGTTCTATTTTTTTTAAAACTTCAATATCTTCGCATTCTTTTAACTTTTATTTAATTTAAAAAAAAATATAATTGTTGTTGTTATCTCAGGAAAGATAAACCAGATGGCAACAGCCCCCGACTCTCAGAGGTTGAAGCTGTTGAGGGAGGTTGCAGGAACAAGGGTCTATGATGAGAGGAGGGAGGAAAGTAAAGGAATACTCAAGGTTGGAAATCATTTTCAAAAAAATTATTTATTTTTTATTTTCCAAATTGTGTTATTTAACTATGTTGGACATTCCTTTGGTTCATAAGTGAAGAAAAATTCCTTGAATTTTTAAGAAAATTAAGCGTAATTTCAAGTGACCCTAACATTCAAAGATTATTCAGCCTTTCGCTGAACATCGAGGAAATTTAAAGAACTCCATTTTTATATCTCTAAAATATTGTTCTAATTGTCGTAAAACTGTAACGTACGCTAGTGTACAGTGTGAACTGAACTTTCTGTGATGAACATGTATTCCTCAAAAATCTAGAATATTCTTTATCGACAAACGCGGTTAATGATTTTTTAAAAATTTGAATATTTTTAATTATTCAGGTCACTTAAGAGGACAAATGAGGCCCTTTGTTATAAATAAATATGATATTAGTCAAAAATATTTTGAGATTTCTATATTTCTTTCTTCATTTTCTTCTTGTTCTTACATCTTTCAATCATATTTTGGCTAATTTTGAAAAAAAAAGAATTTTTTTTGATATCCTTGTAGTTCGCCACTTTACAAGAAAGAAATTTTTAAAGAGGATCTTGCTTTTTTTCTGAACTTCTTTATTTAATTGAACTAGTAGCCGCAGCGTTCGGCCCCCTAGCCCGTCTTTACTTCAGCTCGCGGCCTAGAAAGTGTCTAAACCTAACCTAACCCTAAAATATGTACTAATCTCTCTCGTCTTACAATTTATTACGGAATTCGCGAGTAAAAGAGTACTACCAAGCCCCAATCTATAATATCAAGCGTTTTCCCTTCTAATTTTTCCTGTCCAATTTTCTTTTTTCTTCTTGCTTCTTGTTCTTGTTTCTACGCTTCAAATAGTTTTGTGGAGGTATGTAGGAGGAAGGGTAGAAGAGATTGCTCCCTGTTGTCCTTTGTGTTATGCTAAGCGCACTAAAAGTCTAGTTTAGTAGATAACAGATAGTGTTCCAAAGTGATGACAAAATATTTCAGGAGACTGAGGGTAAACGAGATAAGATTGAGGAATTCCTGCAAACGATAGAGGACAAGCTAAGCACCTTGGAGGAGGAGAAGGAGGAGTTGAAGGAATATCAGAAGTATGACAAGATGAGGAGAGCGCTGGAGTACCAGATACATGACAGGTACAACATTATACATACAGAGCGGAGTGGATTTAAAAACTCTACATCCCTAAAACTCTAATTGATTGATTAACAGTGTACACTGTACACTCACAAAGAGTTAATGTACACTGTCACAGATTTTTCAGGTTGAAATTGACACTGTCACATGATTGTATTGTACACTGTCACAGAGTTGTACTATCTACAGGGTGTCCCACATGGTATAAGATCGTCAATGGGTCTAAATTACGATTTTCGGGACTAATGAGAAATTTTAAGAAGAATGAATCATTTTGAAAAATTTAATAAGGCTAAAATAAAAATTGTCTTTAAAAAAATGCCAGTTTTTTTTAGTAAATATGTGTTTATTTGACGTTTAAGCTTGGAGATACTCTAATATGATATGGTACGCTATGTATGTAATGATTTTCTTAAAACTTTTTTCTCAAACGTTTCTAAAATTCCACGGACAAAGCCAGGCACTTCAGATAGTAGTGTATTTTGTCATTTGGTTTTACCTTATAATATATTTTGTCACATGGTTTTTTACTGTTTACTGTCACACTCACATGTACTTTACACAAAATTGTATTATACATTGTCATAGTATGCTCTCATAAATATGTTTTTGTATATTCACTGTTACATAGTTGCATTGTACATTTTCATATGTGTTGAGTAATACAATAAAACGAATTGGTTTAACCAAACATTTTATTTATTAAACTGTGTAAATCTAGTCTGCGTTAGTCTTAAACATATTTAAATTCAAATAAATGAAATCTTATTTTTATTTATACTTGATAAACTGTTCAGGGATCTACAGGATGCTAGAAAAAAGTTGTCCGACATGGATAACAAGCGTAAAAACTCAGGGGAGGAGGCGGAGAAGTTGAGGAACGCCCTTCAGGAGGCTGTGGACAAGGCAAAGAATGCAAACAAGGAGGTGAAGGACCTGAAGTCTAAGGAGGCGGGAGCTAAGGAGGAAAAGGATACCTTGCAGCAAGATCTCCAGGCACAGACCAAGGAGAAAACGAAGCTGGAGTTTACCCTCAAGGATTTAAGGGACGAGGTTGCAGGAGACTCCAGCTCCAAGGAGCGAGCAGAACAGGAGCTCAACAAGCTCAAGGTGACTATCAAGGAGAAAGAGAGGGAGCTGGAGAACATCAAGCCTGCCTATGATGAGATGAGGAAGAAGGAGGATGAGTACACGAGGGAGTTGAGCTTGAAAGAGCAGAAGAGAAAGGAACTCTACGCTAAGCAGGGTCGAGGAAGCCAGTTCACCAGTAAGGCTCAGCGTGATGAATGGATTCAGAAGGAGTTGAAATCTCTTAACAAACAGATTAAAGATAAGACGGAGCAGATTGAAAGATTGGGAGAAGATCTGAAAAGAGACAGCAAGAAGAAAAATGAACTGGAAACTAAAATTGATGAACTTGGAGGTACATAATACATAAGGGAACTGGAAAAACTGATATCAGGACAAGGCGGGGGGGGGGGGGGGGGGGGGGGGCTGGTTGTAGTGTGAATTTAAATTGTTCAAGTTTAGATGTTAAGACACAGAATACGTAATTTCTAGTAACCCTCCATTTATAGAGTGTCTGATTCACAACGGCACCCTTTAAACCTTGTTCAAGAATAAATGAGATATCCTTATTTGCCTCTTTGAGAATTGAATATTGT
The DNA here is from genome assembly GCF_000591075.1 of Eurytemora carolleeae. Taxonomy (NCBI): domain Eukaryota; kingdom Metazoa; phylum Arthropoda; class Copepoda; order Calanoida; family Temoridae; genus Eurytemora; species Eurytemora carolleeae. The sequence continues at coordinate 40,940 of NW_019397373.1, forward strand.
CCGTTGTGGGTTCTCTTGAAAAATATAGATCCGATTTAAACTACAACAAGGATAACTTGTCCCTCTTGAAAGGAAAGGTCTCTTAGATTAAACCACAGTCCCTGTAAGGAAAGAAAATATTTATTGTTTGAATGACTTAGGTGAGCAGGATTCCCATCGAACCTCTATTGACGATCAGAACAAGGGTTTCTACGAGCTCAAGAAGAAGAAGGACAAACTGCAGGGGGAGAGGAATGATCTGTGCAGGAAGGAGATGAACCTGCAGCAGTCCCTCTCCTCCCTCAAGGAAGAGTTGTCAAAGGCGGACCAGACCCTCAGGTCCATGGCGGGGAAACCTATTCTCAATGGCAGGGACTCGGTGAGAAAAGTGTTGGATATGTTCAAGTAAGTTTTTTTAAGATTTTTTCTGAATTTATTTTTGGTAAACCACTTTAAGTTTTATGACAAAAAACTTATTTAAGATCAGAAGAACTTGGTTTAATCATAAATTCTTAATTTTTCCTGATATAGGGATCGTGGAGGACAGTACAAGCAGATCTCGGAGTCCTACTACGGACTTGTGATTGAGAACTTTGAATGTGAACAGAGTATCTATACTGCAGTAGAGGTTAGTTGAAAGTAACTGGATTTAGTATATAGTTACTCTCGTTATGTTGAGTTGTATGTGTGATTCACCATGGTACTCTAAAAGTTTTGTCTAATCAAGAATGCAAGAGATATCATCATCTTTCCTTTGAATTTCATTCATTTTCAATTTTGTGCCCTATCTATATAAAGTGACTCGCGCATTTCTGAATTTCTGTTTCTAAAACATTTTTTTATGGGATGTGGGCAAAAGCTCATGAATACAAATTAAACGACATATCAGTGAACCTTTTTCCTGTTTGTTTTTGAAGTCTTTCTATTATTTGTATTACTCAAGATGATTTACCGACAAAGGGTCAAACGACAAAGGGTCAAACGACACAGGGTCAAACGACAAAGGGTCAAACGACAAAGGGTCAAAAGTACGACAAAGGGTCAAACGACAAAAGGTCAAAATGATAAAAATATTTTTTGATTTGAATCATAGGAAACTCGCATTTTAAATCCCAAAAATAATTTTAAAAAACTAATTCTGAAAACGTATCCACCCCCAAAGTAGGAGTTTTGAACGTCGAATTTGTGCTCAAACTCGGGATTTACACATCTTTAAAAAGTTTGATATGGCTCAAATGAATCCGAAAGAAGTTTTCCACAACACTGCATACTCAGTTCAACTACCTTACATAGCCGGTCACTCCCTTTAAAGAAAAAATGGAACTTCAGGCATTTTTTGAAACAAATTTACTTTCCATTTTTTTGTTCCTCTGTTTTTTCTCCCACGTCTATCCTTTCCTTTCATGTTTTGTAAACTCTGGGTTCTCTGGATCCGTAAGAATGTCTCTCTCATATACTATAATTATATATTTCTTACTTCCTTGTTCTATACTGACTGCACTTTTATTTTCAGGTGACAGCTGGAAATCGTCTGTTTCATCATATTGTTGAATCTGACAGAGTTGGAACATATATTCTCAAGGAGATGAATAAACTTAAACTACCAGGTAAAAGTATACAATAAGATACAATAGGATACAATAGGATACAATAGGATACAATAGGATACAATAGGATACAATAGGATACAATAGGATACAAAAGGATAGAATAGGATTCAATAAGATACAATAGGAAACAATAGTACCCAATAGGACACACTAGGGCACAAACGGATTCAATAGGATTCTATAGGATACACAAGGATACACAAGGATACAAAAGGATACAAAAGGATACAAAAGGATACAAAAGGATACAAAAGGATACAAAAGGATACAAAAGGATACAAAAGGATACAATAGGATACAAAAGGATACAATAGGATACAATAGGATGCAATAGGATGCAATACGATACAATAGGATACAATAGGATACAATAGGATACAATAGGATACAATAGGATACAATAGGATAGAATAGGATACAATAGGATACAAAAGGATGCAATAGGATACAATAGGATACAATAGGATACAATAGGATACAATAAGATACAATAAGATACAAAAGGTTGCATTATGACACAAAAGGACAATAGGTACCCATTCCCAATTAAGCTTGTATATAGAATAGATACAATATTTATTCGATTTCAGGGGAGGTTACCTTTATGCCATTGAATCGTCTGAATGTAAGAAACATCGACTACCCTAACACCAAGGATGCCATTGCTATGGTGAGCAAGCTGGAGTACGTTGAGAAGTATGACAGAGCACTCAGGTATAGTTAATATCTTTATTTGATGATATTCCGGGAGTGGAGATTTAAGCGGTGGATTTGAAATATTTAATTACTATGCTTTGATTTTAACTTTTACATGTTGCTCCATCTGTGGCATTTTCTCCTTTTAGATATATAAAAACACTTAGGTCGTATTTTTGGTTGTTAGGATCCAATAAATGCCAAAATGATTGAACAGATCAGGCCTAAATGAGACCTCTAATGACCACATTAAAGGCACTAGAATTTTTTTTTTTTTTTTGTCAAATTAGAATATGAAAATGAAATCTATTGTTATATCACTGTTATATTAAAAAGAAGTCTAGACTGAAAAACCAGGACATGGAAGGGACTTGAACATCTCGTCCACTTCTGGAGTCCAATGTCATCCCTACCCCTGTGATTTGATTTGATTTGATAGGATCTCACCAAACTACTTTTTTCATCTCAGAAAAATATTAAAGGGTACAATTGTAAGTCGCGCATATAACCTTTGAAGTAACGTTGACAGTCCCTTTAAATTACGTCGCTGAAAATTTTAATGAAGAACTTTTTTATCAATTTAATGGCGGCCGAATTTCCCCTCAACTATTTACGATGATGATTAAGATGAATATTTGTCTCGACTAGTAGAATCAGTCTTAATTATTTGTTTGGGTCAGGTACATCTTCGGTCGTACTTTAATCTGCCGTAACCTGGAAGTAGCTACGCAGCTTGCACGTACAACAGGGTTGGACTGCGTCACACTTGACGGAGATCAGGTCTCTAGTAAAGGGTCTCTAACAGGAGGATACTTCAACAAATCCAGGTAAGCAGAATAATTATTTTTGTTTAAGGTCATTTATTTTTTATTTGTATGAAATTAAGAAATCAATAAGAGAAATTCCAAAACTTAAAAATTTCTTGTTAGATCTGAAAAATGTCCCAAATGTTCATTATTGGCCTATTGGCTACCGTCACGTTTTTTGAGACACCCTGTATGTTTCAAGGTCTCGTCTTGAGATTCAGAAGATTAGAAGTGAGAAGAACGAAGAGATAAAAGAACAAGAGGAAGAGATGAGGAAACTTAGAGATGATCTTGCCAAACTAGAGTCTGAGATTAATAAGGTGAGACAACATAAACTGATCTTAAACTAGAATCTGAGATTAATAAGATGAGACAACATAAACTGATCTTAAACTAGAATCTGAGATTAATAAGGTGAGACAACATAAACTGATCTTAAACTAGAATCTGAGATTAATAAGGTGAGACAACATAAACTGATCTTAAACTAGAATCTGAGATTAATAAGATGAGACAACATAAACTGATCTTAAACTAGAGTCTGAGATTAATAAGATGAGACAACATAAACTGATATTAAACTAGAATCTGAGATTAATGAGATGAGACAACATAAACTGATCTTAAACTAGAATCTGAGATTAATAATGTTAGACAACATAAACTGATCTTAAACTAGAATCTGAGATTAATAAGGTGAGACAACATAAACTGATCTTAAACTAGAATCTGAGATTAATAAGGTAGCATCAGACAAAATTAACTGATCTTGCTAAACTTTATTATGTATGATTTGTCTAATCAGGGATGAATGAGATGTCTCTGTTATAAAAGCTGGAATATATTTAATAAAATACAAAGAGCAAACTTCAAGATGGAAGAGCCCGAAGTTTAAATCTAAAATTAGAAAATAAAATTTTTCTTTTTCGAAAAAACCTTCTGTGATTTAAAAAGTTAAATGCTGATTAGTTCTGTTGAATGATGTGGTATGAGTAGGTCTACCGTATCATCCAGAGATAATTTCTAGGACGCGCAGGGGGAGGAAGACTTAAGCTGCCAACTTTCCCAGAAGCAATTCTGAGTTTAAGCATTTTTCGAAATCTCTTCTTATACAGATTTATGCATCAGAGATTATGAAAAAAATTGTGAGAATATAACACCTTGCCAAGCTAAATAATCGACTATTTATTTACTCACATTCATACTCAGATAGAGGATTAAAGTTAGTTTAAAGACAATTTTAAGTTACGTTAACAGTCCCTTTAAACGATATATGTCTTAGGCCGTAGCTGAGATGCAGAAGACTGAGACCAAGAACAGCAAGGCGAAGGACGTGTTCGACAAGGTGAAGACGGATATCCGTCTCATGAAGGAGGAACTCAGTCTTATAGAGAGGAACCATCAACCCAAGGAGAGGTCCTTGAACCAGCTCAAGTCCTCCTTGGAGGCCATGCAGACAACTAAGGAGGGTTTAGAGAATGAGTTAAACCAGGTGGGAGGTTTTAACATTAATGTGTTTTAAAACGTGGCTCTGGAAACTCCACTTTAATTGTTCTAAGGAAATGAAGAAGATCTGGACTAAAAATCCAATGCTCAGTAATAACTTGAAACGATTAAAGCAAATCTCCACATTTTTATACGAGACAATTTTTTGAATTGCTTATTTTTCTCCTTAGGCCATTTTAGCACAAAAGATAAGAAATTTTTGGAGGGATTGAATTTAAGAAAGATAGTTCTTGAAAGCTCGGTAACGGTACCTCAAGAATGAATAAGTTACCTATAGTTTTAACTTTAAAAATAAAATATTTTTAAATTTCTGAATCTTTTTTAATTACAACAACATTTCTTTCAATTGATATTTTGATCAGGATCTGCTGGCGACATTGTCCTCTAAAGACCAGCACGAGGTTGACCAGCTCAATGATGATATCCGGAGACTGAAACAAGAAAACAAGAAAGCATTCGCGGAGAGAATGCGTCTAGAAGCACAGAAGAATAAACTAGGTATAACATTATTAGGAAAATGTTTGGATTAGGCTTGTAAAGTATTGTATTGGGTTTGAATTAGGTTAGGATCTATATCAGATATAGTTAAGATCAGGGTTGGATCACGGTTTGATATGTTTTTTTTATATCATTTTGGGATCAGGTTGTTAGAATTAGGTTTGGCTCCGTATCTAGATTCGGGTTGGATAACGTTTGAATCACGTTTAAATCAGGTTTGGATCAGGTTTGCATCAGGTTTGCATTAAGTTTGAATCAATTTTTTTTTGTGTACAACGGTTGAGGTGCACCCCTTAAAAACCAGTAAGAAAAAATTCTTCTGCAGTACTTGCATTATGTCCCAATTTAGTATCGTCTGCAAACTTCAATAAAATATCAATGTTTTCTGTACAGTCATCTATATCATTAACGAATGGATCAGGGTTGGATCCAGGAAGGTTGGGAGCTGATCCGGGTGCTAATTAATACCTGATATGTTTAGAGAACCTGCTGACCAACAACCTGGTTAGGAGAAAGGATGAGTTGGTTCAGGCTCTCCAGGAGATATCTGTAGAAGACAGGCATCAGCAGCTAGAGAACTCTATTAACGATCTCAAGGTTTGGAAGATATTTACAAAATATTTTGAATTTTTGGGGGGATATACTTGGAATATTAATCATATTATACTGGACTTTTGGGGGGATATACTTGGAATATTAAGCATATTATACTGGACTTTTGGGGGGATATACTTGGAATATTAAGCATATTATACTGGACTTTTGGGGGGATATACTTGGAATATTAAGCATATTATACTGGACTTTTGGGGGGATATACTTGGAATATTAAGCATATTATTCTGGACTTTTGGTAACAAGTAAAGCTGGGTCGAGAATGTCAACTTGGGGATAACTTGTGTTTCCGGAATCCGGGTACGCTTACAATTACATCCATTACATTCAGCGATCATTGATAAAACAATCCCGAGGCGGACTAAACAGACGACCCCAGGCGTGATTGATATGCGTATCGAAAAGGGAAACGCTGAAGGGTGAGATTGCCTGGGGTCAGGACTAACCCCGGCGATTATTGGATTTCATTATTTGTGCAAAACATAGGAAGAATACGGTTGTGAATTCACTGATTAATGTTAATTGATGAAATGATGCGGAAAATGTTAAATGATTTGATTGTAAAATGATGTATTAGTGAAATGTATATCGAGGAAATGTTGAACTATGAGAAAATGATGACAGTATGATACAAAGGGATCAAAAAGTCAATCATGTAAAAATGAAATAAATCAACAATGAACAAAAGAAAAGTGGAATAGTTAATTAAGTATCTGGTAATGAAATGGATAACAAATGTTTGATTAGAGCCTGGAGGAGAGGTTGTCCGTGACCCAGGCCTCTATGAAGACTCTGGACAGGAACCTCGTTGATATCACCAAGAAGAGGAAGAAGGCCCAGGCAGAGTTAGAGGCCAGCAGGTAGAGTTTTTTTGTATCAAGAAAGCAGATTTTTATACGTTGTTCTTTTTTATCACTTTAAAAAATGTCACTATGTTGTAATTATTTCAATTGATGGATCTAAGATTTCTAATAAAATGTTTGGTCGGGTACTTTATTATAAATAGTTAAGTTGCAATTTACAAAATCCTTAGACTAGATTTCCACTGGGAACCATCCCACCCTAAATTCGTTTGAGAGCGCTCACCCGATGTCGGTCTAGGTTCTCCAACTCAGGGGAGGGCTTTCAGATCTATTTCCTGATATTCCTGAGATGAAAGCCATCTAAATTGTCTTCGCTATCGATTTACATTTTTATACAGACTCCATCTAAAAGTGTATTTCTTAGATTGCGTGAGCGTGAGATCCAGGATAAGATTGAGGAGGATAGCAAGGAGTTGGAGAAGATGGCCAGTAAGCAGACAGTTCTCCAGCAAAAGATCGAAGAATGTACAAAGAAAATCCGCGAATTGGGATCCCTTCCCTCCGACGCTTTCGACAAGTACAAGAACATGTCTCAGAAGCAGCTGTTCAAACAGCTGGAGAAGAGTAACCAGGAACTGAAGAAGTATTCTCATGTGAACAAGAAGGCGTTGGATCAATATGTTTCCTTCTCTGAGCAAAAGGAGAAGCTGATGAAGAGGAAGGAGGAGCTGGACAGAGGAAACCAGAAAATCCACGATCTCATGGAGGTCTTGGAACAAAGGAAATTCGAGGCCATCCTCTTCACATTCAAACAAGTAAGAATAACTATCAATAAAATTCAAATATAAATTTGGAAAGATAAAGCAACCACTTCAACTTCCTCCATTTATTAGTACATAAAATAGTCTAACTAATCAAAATACTATTTAGGTGTCCAAATATTTCCAAGATGTTTTCGAGAAACTGTGTCCAACTGGTAGAGGAACTCTCAGTATTAAGACAGATAACCAGGATGAAGATGTAAGTAACCCCAGTCTAGTATTATAATTTACAATGTGTGTATCAAATTGTACTTTTGTATAGTTTTACTGCTGTACACTGTACAGTGAACAACTTCACATTTCTATTGTGTAATATATGAAAGTGCTAGATCTGTTGTGTATTTGTGTAGTTGAAAAGTTTGTGAAGTGACTCAGTTGTTCATTTTTTTTCTTCTATATGTTGGTTTACTCTAGGTTATTGTAGGCTAGTTTCTTTTTAGTTGGGTTCCCCTAGGTCATGTAGGTTAACTTCCAATAGGTTGGTTTCCTCTAGGTACTATAGGTTAGTTTCCTGAAGGTCGGTTTCCTGTAGGTTGGTTTTCTGAAGGTTAGTTTACTCTAGTTTAGTTTCCTAAAGGTTGGTGAAGGTTGGTTTCCTGTAGATTGGTCTCTTGGTTAAGTTTCTTGGTTAATTTTCTTTAAGAAATCTCCCGAATGGTAGTATTTTAACTTTTATTTGAATTGTGTTTGTAACCATGTGTATGATGTAGGACGACGAGGTTGATCAGGCACACAAGCTGGAGAATGCTACTGGAGTATCCTGTAGTGTCAGCTTCACTGGGAAGAACAACGAGATGAGGGAGATGAATCAACTGTCCGGAGGACAGAAATCCTTGGTAGCCATGGCGCTGATTTTTGCAATCCAGGTACAAACTAATTCAGGTTAAGTACTTTAATTAGGAGGAAAATCAAAAAAAAATGATGAAGCTAGTCAGGTGGTTTTTAGTTATTTTAGCAGTTAACAATGTATTTGGACACAGAGAAATATCCCTGCCATATTTTGAGAAACAGAAACTTAATGTTTTAATAATGAATTTGATGTAGCATTTAATATGTATAGAAATACATATTACTATTCAAAACTGCTAATTGCACTTATGTATGCTATTTAGTATTTTTGTACAATTTACATTTTAAAGCGATAAAAGATTATTTTTATGTTGAAAAGGGGGCGGGGGTGTAAGATCGATATATTATTTCGATAAATATGTAAAGATCGTTTTTATTTACAGAAATGTGACCCTGCCCCTTTCTACCTGTTTGACGAGATAGATCAGGCATTAGATGCTATGCACAGGAAGGCAGTCGCAGACATGATTCATGAACTAGCAGACGGAGCTCAGTTCATTACAACCACCTTCAGGTTAGTTGCAGACATGATTCATGAACTAGCATATATAGCTCAGTTCATTACAACAACCTTCAAGTGAGTTTTAGACATGATTCATGAACTAGCAGATATATCTTAGTTCATTATGACCACCTTCAGGTCTAGTTGAAGACTTGATTCATGAACTATTAGCAGACGGAGCTTAATTCATTTCAAATACCTTCATGTTAGTTGCAGACATGATTCATGAACTAGCAGACGGAGCTCAGTTCATTACAACCACCTTCAGGTTAGTTGCAGACATGATTCATGAACTATCACATATAGCTCAGTTCATTACAACAACCTTCAGGTTTGTCACAGACATGATTCATGAACTAGCAGACGAAGGTAGTTATTGATGTAGAATGTGTTGAGTGAAGACTAAAGGAAAACGAGTCTAATCGGTATGGCTGGAAATACCAAGGAAACATTGTAATATGGTTACAAAGATCAGCAATAAACATGTATATGATCAAAAGGGGGGGTTGGATACAGGGGGGGAGCGGCAGGACCTTTGCACCCCCCCCCCCTCACTTAAATCCTGTATCCGCCCCTGAATTCAAAAGAATGAATTGAACTAATATTGAATATTGTTCAATAATTTATAAAAAATATGTTTATTTTAAATTAATTTCTCTGTTTAGACCTGAGTTGCTTGAGCACGCAAACAAGTTCTACGGAGTGAAGTTCAGGAACAAAGTTTCCCATGTGGATTGTGTTACTAGGGAGGAGGCTTACGACTTCGTAGAAGACGACCAGGCTCATGGTTAATTAGTTAAAAGGTAGATTTGGATAATTTATTTAATCAGCTGATCTGTAGATAGATTTCAGTAGCAACTTCTAGAACTAGATCCAGGTTTATCAGCTGATATATAAATATATTATAATAGAAGCATCTTGAACTAGATCTATGGTTAATCAGCTGATAGGTAGAACTAGATCTGTGGTTATATTTGCCCGGAAGTTTCTCTAGGATTACTCTGGATGAACATTGTACACCAAAAAAAAGCACAAAAATCAACCACAAATAGTACATACTAGCTTAAGTGACCGTCGTGCCCTTGGAATTAATTTTGAACAAAAAATCGATCTTTGAAAAAAAATCGAATTTTTTAGCCTGTTTAACCCCCAGGATACCAATGGGGTTCCTAAAAAATCAGCCAATTAAGCCCAGCCAGTTGGTCAGCAGCTATAGCTAACAGACAATAATGACTAATGATAAGATGTCACAAAATCTGTAGATGAACCCCTGAGTTTTATAGTTTGTGTGTTTTAAACTAGTCCTACACCTTACTTGAATATGATTTTAAATTTATTTTGTTTTAGATTTGGAAATAAATCTAGAGACGATGATCAAACCTCCTCTGGAAGTCCACTTCATCTGAGTGTACATACCGTACTGTTATCTTGCAGAGCATTGTATAATACGTCTACTACGGTGTACTCTGTACAGTGAACACTGCACTGTAGTTGACACCTAAATCATTTATAAAATGTGAAAAACTGCAATGAAGTAATAGAAAATATTGTACTACAATTTTTTCAACATCGTCTGCATTTTCAAGAATTACGAAGCATGGAGTATATCTCACTGAAGTTATAAAGTACAAATAATGTGTTGTGTAAACTAGAAACTTTTTAAGTGTAAATGTTGTGACTAAAAGTGTAAAAATATCTTTCTTATTAGCATGGTAAATAGTTTTACTAATTTTTACTTCTGATTTTTCTTTCTGAAGAAGAATCACTTTCTTTATCTTGTAATTTTTAAACTTTCTCAACGATAATGCCAGTTTCGGTTTGTGTATTTCTTGTGTGAATGTATGTTTATAATTTTTAAATGTACACTTTATAGTTCAACTTTTTTGTGTTCTATGTTTTTTAGTTTCATGTTAACAGTAATGTTTGTATTTCTACATTTTTCCTTTTGTATACTACTGACTGAATTATCAAATTTAAGTGCAGTAAGTGTAAACCTTCAAGTTGGAGAACATGTTGTAAAAAATATCTTCTTTACACGAGAAAAAATGTCCTTGTGATTTTTTGCCATACCGTCCTCATTTTTACCCTCTATATTTTTTTATTCTTGCCTAAAAACATACATTTTAATTTTCTTCCAAGCCTACTGCAGTTAGTCATTTGAAAGAATTTATCCACCCCTTCTATCTTGAAAGCACTAGATAAATGGGTTTCTGAATGTAAAACAGATAACATTTTCAACAACCTTTTTTATCACTCATAGAATATGCATATTTTTTTCGGGCAAGACTATTTGTAAGAAGCTCTTTAAATATGTAAGATATCACATAGAGATGATCGTGAACGTTTTTTTTAATTGTTATGTTTCGGTAATATTTGGTTTAAATAAGAAAGAGTGTCCTACATCACAAAAGATCTCCAAGCTGTATTATTAAATTACGTATACAGCAGTATACACACAAGAAAAGGAAAAGAATTAAAGTTATTAAGTTCTTGCCACAAACTGATTTCCTAATACTAGAATTTTTGCCACTATGTTGAAGACCTTTAATATTTCATATGATATGTTGAAAATATCTAAGATTTTTCACTTTCAGGTTGCAATAATGATTTAGGGATTAGAAAATTTTTTCTGTGGCGAAAGCTCAGCTCCTCCTTAAAAATTATTTGAAATTTTATATTGTTTCTTTTTTATTGTTATGTACAAAAAATCTCGAATTACATTATGATTGGGAAGGGTGTCTGTAACGAGCGGAACTTACATTAAAGAACCATACACGAGGTTTTTGAGTTTTTTGGTGCTCATTCAATGCTTTCTTTTGAGTATAGTTACTGCATGGGAGGTATAGATCAGCTGGGTCCTACACTGTGTGCGCCTGCATAGGTTCTTAGACCGTTAAATCTACCATATCACCGGTAGATAAAGTACGTTGGAAACTCCAACTTTATGTTTAAACTTTATGTTTTAGTAGTTCTTATGTCTCACAATCTAACACATTGGTTACGGAGTTAACACTATAGAAACTTGATTATTATAGTTACATGGCGTGTCAATATGATTGATAATTCAATGACAATCTAAAACGTAATTGAGGAAATTCTATCTACTGCTTTGATATGGTTTAAAAAATTGCATTGCAATTTTGCAAATTGAAAAAAAACATCAATAAATGCTTCGGATCAAAAAACGTCCTTAAAAATTTAATATTTTACTTTTTTCCTATGGATTAGAAAAATTACAATTGAGCAATCGTTACTTGATGTATAGGAGTTTAGTCTTAAAACTCAACCGAGCAATCGTGAAGTGTATATTTTATGTATAGGAGTTTAGTCTTAAAACTCAACCGAGCAATCGTGAAGTGTATATTTGATGTATAGGAGTTTAGTCTTAAAACTCAACCGAGCAATCGTGAAGTGTATATTTGATGTATAGGAGTTTAGTCTTAAAACTCAACCGAGCAATCGTGAAGTGTATATTTGATGTATAGGAGTTTAGTCTTAAAACTCAACCGAGCAATCGNGGTGGGGGGGGGAGGCAGCCTCCCTCCTTAACTTCTTTATAAAAAGGAGGTCTCCCATCATCCCCCTTTTCCGAGTAACTGACAGGTAATGGCAAATTTATATTTAGCATGTTGCTAAGTTAAATATTTTTCTCCTTTTTTTGTAATTTGTGATTTTTTAATATGAGGCAAAATTCTGATTTTATTTTTTTTTGTCTTAGATCATATTATTTCGATAATCAGTCATGTTTAATTTGAACATCGATCATAATCATCAAATATCCAAGTGATGAAATAATTTTTCCAAATTTTAGAACAAGAAAAAAGGAAATAACGAGTTTTTAGTATTATTATTGATATTAATATTATTATTATTATTATTATTCTTATTAGTATTATTGTTATCATTATTATTACTATTGTTATTATGATTTATTACCTGAAAATGGTTTGGATGCAGTATCTTCCTGTATTCTTCTAGTAATGCTTCGTATTTAGCAACATCAGTATCAAAAGTATCAAACATCTAGAATTACCACATTTATCAAATATTATCAAGAAAGTAAGCAAAAAAGTGAGAAGTAAAGCAAGTAGTCTAACCACTTTATCTTTGCAACCTGTTGATGTTTACTTCTAATATTACGAAATATATGAAATAAAATTCAAAGATTGAAATACAAAATTAAAATCTATAAGATATATATATCAAAATAATCAGTTTAAAGTGTTTAATGAAACACAATTAATTTCTTTTTTACATTTCCTTGAGGGTGACCCCAAAGGATGAGACTGTCAGCTACGTTATGTAGCAACTTTAAACTTCTTTCTTCCTAAAGATCACATTCAAGGAAAAAGACTCAATCTTTAAACTTGGTATTGTCAGATTTGAACAGTTAAATATCGTCTTTACAGCCTTATCCTATGTGATAAACCCTGCAGTGTTTACCGTTTTCTCCAGTTTTGAAAAGATTTGTATTGCTTCTGAGTCAGGTATAATATTCTTGCACTTAATGCACTCCCATTCTGATTCATCCAAAGAACTAAAGATTACGAGATATTTTGAATTTACAGATTTATAGGGATGTGCACTGTACAGAATACAGTATGGCAAGAACACAAGGGCGATAATTAAAAAAAAGAAAGTTTGGTATTTGGTCAGTGTCCCACCAAAGGTACAACTGCAAGGAAAGTTAATTGCGGTCGCGTATACTCTGCGTACATATTGAAACCAGTTCTCTCTGGGCGGAATTTGTAAACAAGAATATATGCATCTGTGTATCCGAGGAGGATAAAAGTAGTTAATTTTGATAATTTTGAAAATTCACATAATAGTTTTCTATGACCAGAATATTTTATAGATTATTTTTGTGAAAATGGATTCCATGTCAGGCTGTGACATCCGTCTTGTGTTTACTTTTCCGCCCAAAGACAATACACTGCAGAAAATTAGTACCCCCACTCTTCTAAAATCTTTTTCTTAACTTTAGAACACATCTTGGAGAATTTAAAACTAAAAATAACAAGATTTGATGATTTAATTTTGATCATAATAAGCATTGCATATTAAAATTATCGTTTTTTAAAATAATTATAATTATAATTAATTAAATAAAGTAACACCGTAAAAACGTTAGTATCAAACCTATAAATGACCCCCAAGGATTGATTTGAAAAACATGACAAAGTTTCCCTGGAACTGACGATTTTTCCTTACTTTTAATATTTTTTATCCTGGAAAATAACATTTTAAATCAGTTATTATCTAAAAAAAAATGCAAACGGTGGTTATAATGTGTTGAGCAATATTAATACAGTGATAATTAAAGGGGTTTTTTACCTGGATTTTGGGAGAACAGACCCTTCACATTTAGGACACAGCAAAGCACTATGTTACATGTATTATATCATTTATTTATTTTGCAAAAAAATGATTTCTGGCCTCATTTTTGTAATCCCTATATCTTTGAAATCTAGTAGTTTAATCCGTTAAGGGAATTGAGTATTTGCCACAAACTCTGATTTTCTGATCCCTATTTCTTTACAACCCAAAGTCGATCGTAAACTTCAGATATTTCAACCTATGAATTCTGTTGGATAAAATAATCTAAGTTTGAAATACAAAAGGTCTACACTACTAGGTTGCACAGATATAGGGATTAGAAAATTAGAGTTTGTTGCAAAGACTTTATTCCTTTAAACTAACTAATGTATACATGCAGCTGTTATAGCAGCTGCATACTGCATAATTTTGAATAACAAAGTTCTATGATATTAGGTTACAAAGATAAAACTAGTTGCAGACTTAAGGCGAATATTTCGATTATTATTTTTTATCTGATAAAAGATTATTTTTGATGATTAAAACATGAATTTTCCTAACAAAGGTTCCCAGTTCAGTTACATCTTGACATCTCACACATTGGCATTCAAACAGCCAACAGTTCTAGAAATTATATAAAAAAAAATTCTAGAAATTTTGTAAACAGCCACTGTTCTAGAAATAATGTAAACAGCCGACTGTTCTAGAAATTATTCAAACAGCCGACTGTTCTAGAAATAAATCAAACAGCAAAAAGTTCTAGAAATTATTTAACAATCAACAATTCTATAAATTGTATTCAAACAACCAGCAGATTTAGAAATTTTTCAAACAACCAACAGTAATCATATTTATTACCTTAATGTCCGTCCTTCTTCTCACATTTCCGAAAAGAAATGAAATATACTGGATAGTTATCTCCTCTCCTTGTCTGACAAAAAATAAAGAATAAAAAATAAAAAATAATTTATTTTTATTTTTTACCTTATTGGGACTTGGGCTCGTAAATCCATTGTATCATCAGGTCGAATAATATATCTATAAACATAAATTTGTATTTGAATGTTTGTGTTGCATGCCATATGTTGATTCACAATGGCACCCTTATAATATTTATCTAATTAAGTATGCGTGTGTTGTTATACAACTGTTTATTGCATCTTGTGTCACAGAACAAATAGTACTTTTCCACATTTTGATCACGTTAAGGTTTCAAGTATATACTGTTGTAGATCAGGGAATACAGTTGTGAAACTTTATTTTTTTTGAATGGAGGGTCATTTTAAATTCATTAGGGCCATCACAGACTTACCTTGCATTGCAAATACACGAATGAGAGAAGAAGGAGAAGGTTGGGTAGATCGCCTTGCCTAGAGGTACAAAAAATTACAATTTTTTTAATGTTTTCAAAAAAACATTGTCCGCGCAAACTGTTCTTTAAGCTAGTTTAGACTATCGAAAAATATTTTGACATTAACATAATGGTTCTAAATTGCAGATAAAATATTTGTAATGAAAATATGGAAGGGCGGGGCCGGGGGAAGTATTTAAGCGTATCGTGTGAAATTGCGTAGAACAAACCTGAGGTACCCTGCCGAGCCATGTACGGACGTTCTACATTTGCCGCATTTGTACGGAGTATTCCTATTGCCCAGTGGATTTCTTCTTCTGAAAGTATAAGTGCGGAAGAACATGATTAAAACATCAGAGATAATAATAGTTAAACCATTTCACCTGAATACTTATCAGAGATACTAATAGTTAAACCATTTCACCTGAATACTTATCAGCTTGTTTACACCGTTTACGGAGAAAATCAACGATATTGACCTGGAAAATATATTAAAATCAGAGAAATATTGAAAAGTAAAAGTTCGTTATCATTTTTACTTTTAAATGCTGGAGATGACAGTTAAAAAAAATTAGATGTCTCCCAATTGAATTTTCTAGCATTTAGATAATCATTTGTTTTAATCCGTATACATCTTTCATCTAAAAACCTATTTAAACATGCACATTATACCCCTTTAATTTGAAATTTTAAATATAGCAAAAGACAACACTACTGATCAAAGATATCCTTGAGGACTAGAATTTAAACACTTTCTATCATAGTACAGGGTGTCCCAAAAAACATGGGAATTAAAAGACATTTTTTCATCAACACAATTTTTGCAGTATTCCAGTTTAAACATCTTATATCGAAAACACCTGATCTTAAGATTTTCAAAATATTGTCTACCATTTTTGAATCTTCAAACTTGATGGGGATTATGCAAAATGTACAAATTTCAATTTATTAAATAAATCAAAATTGTCTTAATTTCTCAAATTTTTGTCAGTATTTTAGACACAAGAAAGGTAGACCACTTTTTGAAAAGCCCATAAGACGTACAGCCTCGTTTTCATACTTTCTTTGCCATTCTTTAAATATCAGAAATCAAAGACGACTTTCATGTCGTCTCTCGATTCCCATGTTTATTGGGACACCCTGTTGATTAGCTAGAATAATCTTCTACATTTTTTAGATTCCCAGTGGAATATAATGAATTGAAGCAAGCTACCGCGGCCAGTTCAAATACTGATTCTATGATAAAGTTTCATGAGGATTTAAATCAATGTGTACAATTTGAACTTACAATGGTTAGTTAAGAAATCACTCAAATTTATTAAATTTAGTCTCAGATTATCAGTTTCTTTTATTTGATATGTAATAAAATGTTAATTATCCATGTAATGAAAAAATTTTTAAGTCCACAAATTTAAATATAACACCAGCGATCATATTTGATCAACTTTGTGAGGTCACAGAATTACTTACCATCCAGTTCAGTTCTGAATCACGTATCATTGTCTTTGAATTAGTGATTCAAGAGTTGAACAGATGTTAATTAGTTTAGCAAACTGGCTCAAATTCTTTCAATTCGGTTCAAGGTGTAATGTAAAACCACACTATAGTTACTTTAACAGACAGTAATATTTGATTTTCAAGGACATTTTAAAGTGGTAAATTGGAGTTCATAGTTAAAAAAGGTTGTTAGCACTGCAGGAGATTTATTTGCTCCAGCAAAGTTTTAACCTGAAACATGTTCCAGTAAACCTCCTCTTTCCTTCGCTCTTCATCATGGTCCATGAGGACCTGTAACCTAGCCCATTCAGCAGGAGCCGAATCTCTGTAAATAGGTTAGATCAGTAAAATCTGTTCCTATAACCTATAAGAGATATCATCCAAGATACTTAATTCAAAATGGTCGGATGAGGGATCTAAAATTTTGCCACAAACTCTGATCTCCTAATTCCAATATCCTTGCCATCCAATGGTGTAGACCTTTGATATTTCAAACTATGAATACTGTTTGATGTTTGAAACATCAAAGGTTTACACGATCAGGTTTCAAAGATATACTGATTAGAAAACTTGAGTAATATATTATAAATATAATTTGCTGAATAATATATAAATGATTGGAAAGGATTTCATGGGAATTGAGCAATGAAAACAGAGCTGAAAAGAAGAGAGTATGGGTTGTATATATTTAGCGGGGTAAGTATTTAAGGTAGTTGAACTGAGTAATGAGTATGCAGTGCTGTTGAAAGCTTCTTTCGGATTCATTTGAGACAAATAAAACTTTTTAAAGATCTGTAAATCCTGAGTTTAAGCGCAAATTCGACGTTTAAAACTCCTCTTTGGGGGTGGATACAAGAGAATGAACCATTTCAACAAAGTAAGAAGGGTTTTACCTGAGGGAGAGGAGCCTAAGTACAGTTATACTCCCATATTCATAAGCTACTGTACCAGGAGCAACATTTTCCACACAGAACTTTTTCTCCATCTGTGAGAAAGCTGCACACTCTGTGGCATGCAGGACGCCGGTTGTAGCGCTGCTGTTATCTTGTAAACTGGTTTCATAGGATTTTTTACAGGTCTCACCACAGAACAGTAGATTACAGTGCTCACATATACAGGTGCCATCAACTCTTCCTGAAATATTGAAAATCATTTTGAAATTGTCTATTTACACAGGTAAAGATCGGGCATCGTTTGAACATTTTCATTGATGATTGTGTCAAACAGAAAAAACGTACGTTTTTTAAAAAACAAATGAAAAAATGAGCGATTTAAAATCATTCAAACAATCTTGATTGTTTATGAACGACTTCTAGATGGTTTGAATGAGTTTACTTCTAAACAAATAATTTTACTAAACGAAAAAATTTACTAATTGAGCGATTTTATTGATGAAAAATAAAAAATAATTTTGAACGAATGAAAAAAGGAACAAAATGGGTCATTCACAAACAATGAACAAATAAAATGAAAAAAGCCGAATGTGCCCATTTTTATTTACCTAAGCAATTGACACAGACAGCTTCTGTTTCATAGTTAGGTCCTAATACCACTGGTTTGTCTTGCAGAATTAACTGAAATGATACAAATTGTTTAAAAAAAATTTCAGAGTAAAAGAGCGAAAATTCCGAATAACCGTTCATGAAACGAAAGAATGGAAATTATAAAAGAACATTTGGATGAATTTTAATATATTAGCAAATTTAAAAAAATTATAATTAAGTTAATATGCGTATAATTTATGTGATCGTAAAAAAATCCATTTAATTTCAAACAAATCATTCAGATATTACAACCTACAGTCATCGATTAGTTTTCGACGTATTTCTATAAATTTAATATTTCATAATAGTTTTATTTGTTATGCACTTAAAACGCCGAAATAGTAGGCAAAAACAAATATTATGAAAAATTAACTATATTCGAATGCCTCGAAAAATAATCGATGTCGAAAGATTTTAATATTTCAATGATTTGTTTGATATTAAATTGATTTTTCTACGATCCTTATTGTATGTTGCAACTTTCTCAATTTTTATGGACACTAAGTTCTTCGGTATACGTCGTTTTTAACAATTTTCTCCTTATAGACGAAACAGATGGAATTTGAGATTAGTAGCGATCAAAATCGATTATTTATCGCCGTAAGTCTATACCCCCTTTCATTTTTCGTGAACACTCCCTTTAAGAAAGACCATGAAAAACCAAGAATGAAGACATTCCAGAAAATTTAGTCTTTCCTATGATTCTGACTGACCCTAAACACTTGAAACAAGTTTAAATGTGCCCAGCCATAGGGATCAGTGTGTCAATACCTCTAATGGTTGAATATCCCTGGTTGCTAGAACGCACCGACCAACATTCTCTCTCCAGACTACCCTGAAGGGTAGACAGACGACCTCGTCTCCTTCTTGTACACCCTGTCAGAATACTGGATTTGGATATTTAAATATACAGGGTTACCCTCAAAGGAAAAGACTTCATTCAGAGATGACAGTGCAGCATTTATGTAGCCCTTAAGACACAGTTGTGGTTCCTTGCAGCCGGAAACTTGTTTCTTTTGGTATCAACACAACACATTTAAAGACTATTTTAGTTCAAAATACCAAAATCAATTCCTTCCAATTGTTATATATCATTGTTGACTTTAAAAGTCAATATGATAAAATAAAAGAGATCTAACGGTATTTCTAATCTTTATTTATAAAAACAAAAGGTTATGAAATATTTTCCCGAGTGGGGCTTAAATTGGCTGGTATAGAAATTAATAAAGAAACTATAGACGAATATCGGTTGGAAAGAGTTTGTAGAGCTTCATGATGGTGGTGCAGATCATCAATCTTGACGGCAGGATTTGGCAGGCTTACTTACAATCAGGCTTAGTCTCAGGGAAAGAGATTGCGGACTTATCCTGTATACAGGATAATGGAAGGACGTCTGATATCCGCCCGGATCTCTGGAACATTGTGGAGCGCGGAAGCTAGGTGTAAGCAGTGTCTTCTGCACTTAGTTCTGTATCTGAATCATCATCACAAAGGAGCCAGGGTGGAGTTGTGGATGTCTTGAGTGTATGTGGCTGACTGCCGGGTGGAGCGGGAGCTAAGGTGAGCGGGGATTTGACACATGTGGTGTGCTTGCTTCCTGTGTACACACACATTTAGAGAATTAACGTCGGCATTTGAGTCGGAAAAATCGTCTTCCTTATATTTCGAATTTGTTTTAACAATCATAGAATTTTGGTGATCATTAAAGACTCATCCTTTGTAGGTAACATGTTTATAGTTTGCTTGTTTGTCTGTTTGTGTCCAATACACGTAAAAACGGCTGAACCAATCAGGTCTAAATATAAAAAATCCGCAATTTTTTTTTTATTTGAAATATATAATGAATATTTAGTACGTGTTTAGGGGACCACTGCATTAAAATATATCATACATTATGCTGAGAAAGGTGAATTGAACATGCTTCTACACCACACCGAGGACAGGAAGTTTCTAGAAAAATAGTTTTCATGAAAATAATTCTGACATTACTTTGCAAGAAGATGTTCTATCATTGTGTTCAATTTATCAATATATACAAAGACCATTCTCGAAAACTCTGATCGAATCTAAACTACAAATTAGAAATGTCTCTTCGCATTGGTTAGACTATGAATGCATAATGATCTCATAAAACTTCCTTTCAAACTTACAAAGCTTTAATCTATTTAATAAATCTTTGATATTCAAGAATGTACAACAAGCTTTAGAACAGTATATAGAAACAGAGATTGAAAAAGGCCAGTATAATACTTTCAAACCGTGACAAACTTGCATGATAAAGTTTTCAAACCGTGACAAACTTGCATGATAAAGTTTTCAAACCGTGACAAACTTGCATGATAAAGTTTTAAAACCGTGACAAACTTGCATGATAAAGTTTTAAAACAATTACTCATCATTTTGTAAGAAAAAAAAAACTTTTGAATAAAATCAAAAACTGTTCTATGTTTTTCTTCACCTGCTTTAATTCCGCAGAGAAAGCATCCTGAGTTGTCAAGAAGACCATTCTCAATTTTTCCTTTCACAATTTGAACAGAGACATTTTCTACTGTTTCTTGTTTTCCATTCTTACAAATATCGTCTTCAT
Source organism: Eurytemora carolleeae (assembly GCF_000591075.1). Taxonomy (NCBI): domain Eukaryota; kingdom Metazoa; phylum Arthropoda; class Copepoda; order Calanoida; family Temoridae; genus Eurytemora; species Eurytemora carolleeae. The sequence continues at coordinate 61,920 of NW_019397373.1, forward strand.
TCGTCAACCTTTCTTCGATTCTTTTATCAGTTGTTTCTTCGATTCTTTTATCAGTTGTTTCTTCGTTTTTTCCAGTTTCAACTTTATTATTCTTCATATTTTTTCCAACCATCTTGTTTTCCAGATATCCACGAAGATTGTAGGATTTAATGGCTTTCTTCTAAAACAAAATAATTTATGTAAGATACAAACTATGACGACATTTAAAATTAAACTATATCAAATTCAAACTCCCCGCTCGAAGCAATTTGTTAAGAAAATAAACTGTTTATTTAAACCTCCGTCTTACTAGTTTCTGTTTTGTAGGCTCGTTGTACAATATTCAGTCAATATTTCAGCTTCGCATTTTCTTGCCTAAATAAATTAATGTTTTTCTATATAATTAAACATGACATTAGTATATATGTATATATATATATTTATATATATATGTTGCGTAAAGCCGGCCAAACGGCTGAAATTTTTTGTGGACACTCATGGGTGGCCGTGAGTTGTAATAGGCTAAAAAAATCGAATTTTTAAAATAAAAAAAAATCCAAGGGGCAAAGCCAGGCCCTTAAGCTAGATAATAATATGATAACTTAGTAATGCAAGCATAAAAGGCGATATATAGCCTGTGATAGTCTTGTAATAAGAAAGATAAGAGACCACATGCAAAAATCATAGAGTTTGGGACTACTCGTCGTCTTCATTGCATCCCATTGATTTAGAAATACACTAATGATTTTGTACCTAATTTATAAAACTCTGGAAAACGAAGACGACTGTTAGACACAAGTTATGATTTTTAATATTCCAATAAAACACAGTGTCCAGAGACCCATTTCACTTTACCAGAAGTTTTAAAGCTGAGAAAACCAGAAAACTTGAATATGAAGACGACTTTTATACTCATATCACTTTAAATATGTAATATGCGCATGATACACAGCAATTGTGTAGTGTTAACTGTTAACAAACCCATTTTACTGAATTTATAAGTTTCTAGTAAAACTGTTGATTTTGTAACAACATAAAAAAGACTTAAGTATATTACTTTTAGTCACGCAAATCTGTCCCTTTAGTAAAGGTAAATTCAATCTACAGGTTGTCCCACGAAACATGAAACAAGCAAGACGACTTGAAATTCGTCTTTGATTTGAATTTATTTTTGACATTTATTCTTCTGTCTACTTTAACATGTATGGTTCTTGAAACAATTATCACATAATTCTCCAAGCCCTGGCATTTCCAAAAAGTGGTCTGCGTTTTTTGTGCTTTCAATATTACCGGAGATATAAAGAGTTTGGTTCAGATTTCAAACGAAATTGTTCACATATCTCGAGAAATATTGAAAACACAAAAAATGCAGACCACATTTTGGAAATGGCAGGACTGGGGGAATTTTGTGATTATTATCTCTAGAAATTACTTCTAAAATTAGGTTGACAGTACAAACTGGGACCGAAAAGGTTGACCCGGATCAATCCATTGAATTTCGTTTGCAATTATTCTTACCTTAACTTCTGCAGCTGAAAATCGTCCTCTGTGATTTTAGTCGTCTTTGCTCCAAGTGTATTTTCAGTCCTGGGACCATCTTTAATGAATTTAAACTACCTACCTTTCAGTAGAAGTAAATATTTCCATTTACTGATAGCGCCGGTTGAAGGATTCATAACTCTAATTGGATAATGAGACAGATAGAAAGATAGATGTTGACGCCATACTATTTCTATTGGTTCAAAATAGACACCAAACACATGACTGAACCCTGGTTGGATCAGGCGCTAATGGTTCGGCATACAGGAGTGTACCGCCGATTCAAATCCTTCAGTAATTTAACTTTGGACCGGTGGTTCAAATTTGAACCGGAAGTATAGGTGGTTCAGCAATGTTATAGCTCTAATTCATTAAGTTCGGTTCCTTGAGACCAGGTTGTTAAACTCTAGGAGTAGCTGATCAACTTCTTTCTCTAGTTCATCTAGACGTTGCTCATGCTGCTCAACCTGATTCATTACAGACCAATCTGAAACAAAAAAACAGTTTCGATTTTTGTAATTTGGACTTGCGAAAGGATAATTAGATTTAAATTTAATTCAGTTTAATTTAGTTTAATTCAATTTAATTCAATTTAATTCAATTTATAATTCAATTTATAATTCAATTTAATTCAATTTAATTCAATTTATAATTCAATTTATAATTCAATTTTATTCAATTGAATTCAATGTAGTTAGTTTTGTTACTGCTAGCCAATAGCAACATTCTTTTAAGAAAAAATTTTATTTAATTTTTTTATAATTTTATATTTAAAAATCTTGTACTCTCCTCATAAACCAAAAAACTATTTCATTAGAGATGGGTATTTTTTTTAACGAACAACATTTTTTTAGAAAGAACTAAATTTTTCGTGAACAATGGTGTTGTTCAGAAATAAACCCGAACAATGGACGAACAACTTGGATCCTTAAGGGAAATGAAAAAATATTGCTTTTAAAAATGAAGGCAAAAAAACCAACGATATAATATTATTTGAACAATCTTAATAAAATAAATTAGATGTGCGTATCAAATTACATTCAATATCGTTAAGTAACCTAAGGCCAACCACTCAAACAACCTTTCCTGGTTAGACGGGTCCAAACAGCATAGTAAATTGTTATTGCTTATTTTTAATATCTCATGCCTTGAAGCTGAATAAAAATATAAAATATGAACTTGAAATAACGATATTTTCTACTTTAAGAACGATTCCATTGAACAAACGTTTGGAAAATAATGTAATCAGTCGAACGCACCCATCCCTAATTTTTCATTTTTAACAGTGCTTCATGTATTTTTTACGCAATAATCTCTTTAAATTTAGTTTTATCTTGTAAAAGTTTGTTTACACCAAGGTTATACTGAAAGGAAATAATCCTGACATGGGATCCATCTTTCACATAAAAAATCAATGAAATATTCTGGTCATAGGAAACTATTATGTGAATTATCAAAATTTCCAAAATTCAATGCTTCTATCCTCCTCGGATACTGAACGAACACTGATTCTTTACAAATTTCGCCCAGAGAGAACTGGTTTCAATATTTGTACGCATTATTCAGCTGACCTTGGTACCGAACACAACAGTATGTGATTGCTGCAGTACACTAGAGATAAAACAAGATGGCAGGGGTGAATACTTTCCCTGCCATCCTAAGATTATACAATCAGTGTAGATCAGCAGGGATCTGGGCTAGGATGACTCTGGAGACTGAGAATGGGAAGGAAACAATAACCTTCTCATCAGTCACCAGACCCCAGGGTTCCACCTTCTCCTCAGTACCTAGACCTCAGGTTCCACGGGAAGGAAAACAAAAGAAGCCTTCCAAATTTAGGAAGGACAGGGAAAAAAAGAGGCCTGGCTGTTGAAAAAAGCTTTGGCTGCAGGAAAACCAGCTGAAACGGAGAATGTATCAATCCCTGAACATGCAGGGTATGGAAATTCAGCAGCCGGATGAACCTGAAACAGAAACAGGTTTTGTCAATACCCCATGCAGTACATATAAACAACCTGTAAACCTGGCTCAACAAAAACAACAATTAGGGTTAAATATAAAGAATAGAGCTGATACTCAAGGTTCTGTTGATACTCATCCACCTGAATCCCAACTGAGCGAGAAAATGGACTTTGAAATGGACACGGACATTATTCCCGGAGAGATGGACAAACATCAATTGTGTCATAAATGTAATGGAGATAAACCTTGGTCCCCTGTGTTTAGATCGGAAAAACATTGTGATACAGGACATTGTGTTTGGAAACAGACAGAAGGACCCGAGCATATACCTCATACACAGTGGATGAAAACTGAACATTTTAAAGATTTCTCGAACAATCCGCATCACAAGTTGAACACACACCTAGTAAATGTATCCACTTGCATTAAATGTGAACAAGTTTTTCCAATAAATTGCGACCCTATTCATTGTCCACAAGCAAAATCAAAATATCCTTGTAATTATATTTCATTCAAAAATAACACTATGTAATCTTCGTATTCAAACTCATACTTTTTATAACTTTATGTTTTGTGTTAATAAAAATATTTAGATCTTAAAAAAATATTTGTACGCAGATTATACGCAACTTCAATTAACTTTCCTTGCATTATAACCTTGGTTTACACTATTTTCGCAATAATTCTATTAGAAGTACTTGTACTCTTTCACACCTATGCCTGTACTTTGTCCTGTGAACTATTTTATGTTCTATGCTTGTGCTGTGCTCAATAGCTTTCACCGTGTATGTTGAGTCTGCTGAATACAATTTATATTCACCAGGTGCTTTCTACTAGACTTGGTACACCTTCAGAGGGATGGGCATGATGCACAAATTTAAAATTAAAGAAGCAGAGCTCTAGCGACAAACTATAATTTTCTGCTCCTTATGGCTTTGCGACCCAATGTCGTAAACCGTTAATATTTCAAACTATGAATTGAATAAGATTAAACATTCTGTTTTTTATATAAATTTAATTCAGTTTAATTTAGTTTAATTCAATTTAATTCAATTTAANCTCCTCTTCTTAGTTCTCTGTTCTCCTTGTAATGAACTATCCTCCTCTTCTTAGTTCTGTTCTCCTTGTAATGAACTATCCTCCTCTTCTTAGTTCTGTTCACCTTGTAATGAACTATCCTCCTCTTCTTAGTATTGTTCTCCTTGTAATGAACTATCCCCCTCTTCTTAGTTCTGTTCACCTTGTAATAAACTATCCTCCTCTTCTTAGTTCTGTTCACCTTGTAATGAACTATCCACAACTTCTTAGTTCTGTTCTCCTTGTAATAAACTATCCTCCTCTTCTTAGTTCTGTTCACCTTGTAATAAACTATCCTCCTCTTCTTAGTTCTATTCTCCTTGGCATGAACTATCCTCCTCTCCTTAGTTCTGTTCTCCTTGTAATAAACTATCCCCCTCTTCTTAGTTCTGTTCTTCTTGTAATGAACTATCCTCCTCTTCTTAGTTCTGTTCTCCTTGGAATAAACTATCCTCCTCTTCTTAGTTCTGTTCTCCTTAGAATAAACTATCCTCCTCACCTTAATTATAATCTCCTAGAAATTTGTCTATCTCCATCTCTATATAAATGATGCTTTCTCCTTTCTTGACGTTTATTTAGTGCTTTCCTTTCAGAGGGAAAAATTGAAAGAATTTAAACAGAAAATCTACAAATTATACAAGAGTACATGGTGTCCCAGGAAACATGTGACAGTAGCAAGACAACTTAAAGGGACCGTTCACTTATTTGGGTAATTTAATGGTAAACTAAACATGCCGATTTTTCATTCGGGTATAGTCAGCGACTCTTCTCTTTCAAGCATTTATTTTTAACGATCCCTCTAACATCAGGATCGTGTAATATTTTGACAAATCATATATTTCATTTGTGCTGGGCTTTAGATGTAAAAGTTCCGTTGGATATTAACTTAATTGGATCGATACCAGGGAATAGGAATAAAGGGAAAGGAAATGGCGCTGGTCTGGCGCGCATGAGAAAGCCAGTCGCACTTCTTTGCAGACCAGTACGGTAAACTTTACACACACTCTTCTGGTACAGACACACAACATGACTACAGTCAAGGAAATTGCGGAACAATGTTGTCAATGAGTAGTTTATTGTAAACTTTAATCAAATTATATTCTTTGCATGAAAATTTGGCTCATAGTGTTGACTTGTTGATTTGAATATGTAAATAATATACTACATGCAGGATTAAACTTATTTTTAAGTAAACAATTAACAAAAAAAAACAAGTGTACTCTCCTAGACTGTACAAATACCGAGATTCTTATGTACTGTATAATGTATATACCTACAGTACACACCTTCTGTTCGGTAAACTTTACACACACTCTTTTGGTACAGACACACACACATGACGTTTCCGCCCCACTTAGGGCCAAAATGGCAATATAATGATTTGAAGATAGATAGATAGAAATTCTGCCCGGTACAACGAAATATTCATGCACCGGCCCGACTGATGGTACGTATCTAAAAAAAATTTCCAAACCAAACATTTTTATATAAACAAACTCCATGTGTGACGGTGATAAAACTTAATTTTAAGTATTTTTATAATATTAAAGTCTATATTTCGACTATAATATCATACAGTTGATATAGCCAATTGTTTAAGTGATAGTTTGCATATATAATCAATTCAATTTAACATTTTGACGCATACTTAGGAGATTAAATCGGCCTCTCTGAGAACTCTTTTGCCCCCCCCCCCCACCCCTCTCTTTTCAAATTACCCAGGCTTTAAGTATATATTCTTTCGCTTATTCATAAGTAAATTTCTAGGTAATGATGGTTTTTTGCTGGCTCCTGTAAATTTTTCATAATATGCGGAATTGACAGGGTGCAGTGTCATATCAACTGAACTAATGATCGATCGGACTATATCATGTGTTTTAGCTAATATTTATTTGGATTAACGTTCTAAAGAACTATAATCAAATGAACTAATTGTTTAATTTTTATCTTAAACAATCTTTTATTTTTGGGTATGAGGGGCGGATACCGTATTTATAAGTGAGGGGGTGCTAGATTTATTAGGGAACAAAAAATCCAGATTATAGAACTAAAAGACGGGTTGCAGGCGAAATTTTTATTAAGAAGATAAATATTTTTTTTCTGTTTTGTACTAGGATTTCTTTCCCTTAGTGCTATTGAAAAGCTAGACTGAAATCTCAGGGGGTTGCATAGGTCCTGCGGCCCCCCCTGTATCCGCCCTTGTGGGTAAGGTTAGGCTACAACACTCAATCTTACACTGCTAACTGCATTAAGTGGACTATATATATATAACCTGGTCTGTGAACAGCTGACTTTACATGCTATGAACGTTAGTTTAATCTGCTATTAGTCCTTAAAATTGATATAGCATCGATAGGCTGGAGGAAGTAATGGTATATTCCTTATAGAGAACGATTTTTGGACCCCCCCCCAGGCCCCCCTTCTATCAATTTTGTACATGGATCTTATAGAAAGTGTCTCAACTTACCCTAACCCGTGGCCGCAGTGCTCGGCCCCCTAGCCTGGCCTATCCGCAGCGCTCGGCCCAGAAAGTGTCTTAACTAACCTATCCCATGGCCGCAGCGCTCGGCCCAGAAAGTGTCTTAACCTAACCTAACCCTAAATAATAATAAATAAATACTAATTAACTAATTTATTTCTATTTCAGAACTAATTGCTGATAAATGAACAATAATTGCATGATGAGTGATTATAGAGACCGGACCAATAATTTTGTGAGTATTATTTTTCCCGCCCTATACAGAAGTTTCATCAAAGTCTTAAAGTTGATTTATTTGATAGTTGATATTAAGTTTTCCTTCTCGATTCACAAAAAAAGGATTTATTTGTTCTACTCTATTCTGAAATTTGATAAAAATCTAATGAAAACTGATAAGATGGGGTTAAATTTGGAGTAAATCTGTACTGATTTTCAATGTTTTTTTAAAATAATTCTTTTGCTTAAAAGATCACTAAAATCGTTTTCTAATCCAATTCTTGTCTGTAGGTAGGTTCGGTAGAAAGAGAGTTCAAACTGTAAAATATTTCTTGAATCTTGTGCAGACTTTGTTTAATAATATTAATGAAAAGAAGGTAATCAGAATTACTATTGAGAATATGTAGGACATATTAACGAAAATTTTGATGTTGTTTGGCTAATGGCTATTTCCCTCTTAATGCTTATTTTTACCCAGACATTCAATAATCCCTTTTTAAGCACTATTTTCTGATAAAATTTATAAAGTATCTTCGGTGAAGTGAAAATGTGTCTTTATTATGAAAAAGTATCCCTGAAGTTTAGTATTAGGAAGAAATAAAAGAATTTTTGACAAAACTGGCTTTTTTAGCACTCTCAGTGTCTAAATTTAACCGGAAGTTTGTTTATTTTTATTTAAAAATATCAATTCCACTATTTAGGGAGAGAGCAAGCTTTTTTGTAATGCAGAGGAATTTTGTTCCCTCCTTCTAAAGATCACTTGCTAAAGCTCTAGTCTAGACTAATCAACTATTTTTTCGGTAAGTTTAAAGCTGATTAGGGTGTCCAAAAAAAGACCATATTTTTTGACAAACATTTTTTTAAATATACAGTCCCTTCAGAACATTCTTATTTTTGGTTTCCAGCTCTACACAAAAGTTTCTAAGTTTTAAGATTTCATTTTTATTTGCCAGTATCAAACATTTTGCTAAACAAAGATTATAGGCTTCTGTTTGAACTTACAAAGAACCCTAAATTCTTTAAGTTAATGAACGATCTCAAAAATCGTTCATGCAGTTGGGCTGTTGGCAATTGGCATATATCTATCGACAGAGTCAACATTTTGCGTTGGAGAAAAGAGAAAAACATAAAAATCAAAAATTAAAAAATTTTGTAAAGCCAAAAAATTAAATAAAAACGATGATACTTCTTATTATAAATAGTATGAACAGAATTTCACCTGATGGAGTTCATTTCGAGGGTCACGATCAGCAATCACTTTTCTTTGAATTACTTCCTTTTTTCGAGCCCCTGAATAATAATATTTCGAGAAAAAATATAATACAATGCTAAAAACGTATTAATGTCCTCTTTTTTTAACTTTATTCGAAACAAAATCTTATTTTTACCAGTTTGTGTACACATATTTAACACACTTTTCTTTTACCTTAAAATCTTGCTTGTCCTTTAACTAATCCGAATATGATTTTCAGGACCTAGGGTCACTTTTTTCCTGGATGCTCTGAAGAGCATGAGTATAGATCGCTCAACATTTCTACCTGGTGTAATGTTAGGACGCCACCTTTCTTCATTTTTGAAAAGTAAGTTAAACTTTATCGTTGAAGTAAGTCAATAGTGTTTGATCAATTAAAGTGTANGACATCCTAAAAAATGACAAAGAGTTATTGCTCTGCTGGGAAACTCTGTTTCATGTCATGAATGAAGTTGGAAAAAGGTATTTTTGTTTAAAATCATCAAAGATCTCTCAGTTTTTGGTGATTTTGCAGATCCATGACGAGGGATGGGAGGGAGGGAAGGAAATGATAATGCTTTTTTTTGGGCCAGTAATTTTTTTTACAGTAACTGTGTTGACTATTTGATTTTACGGGAAAATATAGAAGAAGAAGCCAGTAAACATTTACTGGTAGTGTTTGAAAAAAAGTTTAAAAGAAAATTTGACATATTTTGAATACAAATCACACTCCTTAAAATTTTAAATGACCCTAGAGAAAACCTCTAATTAAAATATACAGCTATCATTGGACACCTTCATGATAACAATTGATTGTGAAATTTTCCCTCAATACCCAATTTCTGCAGAGTTTTTTTTTGGACACACTATAAACCAATGTTGAATTTTAAGGCTCATCACAAAAGAAGTTGCCACCGAAGAGGATATGGTTGAGTTTGAGATGAATACGTCTCTTCTTGGGGAACTAATTCCAAAATCATTCCCAAATTTTCCAATAACACCAAAGTTGGACGTACTAGGAGTGATACTAATAAGTTTAAAATTTAACAATGTCTAAAAAATATTGTTTTTGTACCCTTCTACTTATTTTTAAAAAGTTTGATGAAAACGTGTTTTTTAAATTAGTATAACAATATAGTAATGGTAGCCCCCAGAAGTCTTCGTTTTTGGCAGGTAACAGAAATAGGTCTTGTCTATTAATGTCTCTTCTTGTCTTTTTTGCTTCTTCCGTCTCTTATTCTTTTTACATTTTTTTGGAACAATCTGTTTTGATTGTTTGTTTTTTATTGTAGTAATTTTTGTGTTTGTTAACAAAAATTATGGACAAGACCAATTGTAGACAATGCTAGCAAGAAGAATATCTTGGCCTAGCCAAAAAAATGGAAAGGACACAAATGTTGAAAAGTACCCATTTTGTATTGCTTGCGTTTGATATTATGATATTTTTTTATCCATATTAATTACAATTTTATGATCATGATGTATTATTTATTTATTTTACCCAGGGGAGGTGGCAATCTGAAGAGAACCTGGAGAGCATACATGCTCTCTCAAACAGAGCATGTCGAAACAGTTTTTATTGGAGGTAGTTTATGGAAATTTATTGACCTTTACGACCATTAAACTTCTATATAATGGAAAGTGATTACTATGCCAAAGTTACAAAATATCCAAAGTTACAAAATCTCCAAAGTTACTAAATGTCCAAAGATAAAAAAGGCCCAAACTTACAAAATATCCAAAGTTACAAAATGTCCAAAAATACAAAATGTCCAAAGATACTAAACGTCCAAAGATACAAAAAATCCAAAATTACAAAATGTTAACAATTTTCTGCAAATGTCAAAAAAATAAAAAGTTTGAGTACAACTTAAAAACTAGTATTTTTATTTTTAAATAAAAAAGATATGCAAGTTACTGTGGGGGTACTAAGGGGACTGTGTGGTACTGTGGGGGCACTGTAGGGTGCGGAATGGTACTGCTGGTTAGTGTTGGTTACTACTGGGTACTACTGGGTACTGGGTGGTACTGGGTGATACTAGGGTGCACTGGGGGGTTAAAAGGGGTACTGGGCGAATTACCGCAGAGTACTGGGGAGGTATTGCAGAGTACCTGGTGGTGCTGGATGTACTAGGGAGTAATAGAGGATATTGGGGGATACAGTGGAGTACTGTGGAGTACTGTCGGGTATTGCTGGATACTACTGGGTGTTGGGGGTTCTGTAATGGGTAATGAAAATACTAATGGGTGTTATTATAGAGTACCGCAGTGTACTGGGAGGTACTGCAGTATTAACAAATAAATATTTAGGGACAATGAAAGACGGATGAACTTCATTGTTCAATATCAAGAATTGAACAGGTAATAGAAAAAGTCAAATAGTACAAGTTATTTGTGATTAAATGATCTTATATCTTTATATTTAATGTGTTCTTTAATTAGGAAATCACTGAGGTTGGCATCACAATTCAAAGCAAGACCACGAAAATGCCAGCATTGTGAGACCTACCTAGGAAGCATATTTATTATTTTTTTAAAAATTCCTAATTTCTCAAATTTTCCCATTAAACTTTACAAACATCGCCCTTTTTGATCTTAATATTAAATGCTGTAGTGAGGAAGAAATGCCCTAAGTGTGGAAAATCATAGGGTTAGAAGCAAGGTTAACACTAGAATAAATTCTTTGCATTCATTTGTTAAATAAATTCGATTAGTTTAAATTCAAAGATTCTTGGTTGTTGTCAACATTCTGTATAATACAATCCATTAATGTTTGATGTGTTTTCATTTCTGGAAAAAATTCTATTTTCCATAAATTTTATTTTAAAATTGCTTGTTTACTTAAACTTGATATGTAAACCTGTACCTAGATGCGGTGTTATCAAGATATAAAGATAACAAGTAAAAAAATTAATTAATAATTTGAAATGTTAACATTTAAAAACGATGGCAATTTTATAGTTTTATCATTCTTGAATCTGTAACAATTAATAGTAACGACCAAGAATTATTTAGTTAAAAGACTTTATTTCAAATGAAAATTTACTTCTAAAAAATACTTTGAACCAATTGATGTTTGAGTTGTTTTTATTCCTGGAAATAATTTATATTTACCATCGAAATCCATTTTAAAAGTTTTTTTTTAACTTAAACTTGAAATAAACCTGTACCTAGATACGGTGTTTTCAAGATATAAAGATACCAAGGGACAATATTTAACTATTATTTTTAAATCAAAAATCGGGAAAAAGTGGAAGTTTTATAATTTTTTAGTCTTTAATTATTAATTTTGAAAATTTAATGAAAACCAAAGTTAACTACAAGACCTGTGTTACAACAAATTCCCTCTACCAACTGACTTTAAAGGGTAATGTTATATCAAAATTATCAATAACTCCAACCCCTACAATTCAATTCAATTTAAAAAATAACCATAGTCTGTACGCTGAAGTAAAACTACCCAATTTTTATGTACAGCTCAATGTACTGCAGCTAATAAATAACCTGTTCAGTTTATGGAAATGTTCATGTACTGCAGCTGTTAAAAGATTAAATGCTGATGTACAGGTTCATGTCCTGCAGCTGATAATTGATAAATGTATTGTACAAGTTCAAAGTACTAGAGCAAATAAATAAACCTGTTTATGTACTAATTTAAATACTGCAACTGATGAATAAACCTGTTTCTGTACAGGTTCATGTGCTGCAACTGAGTTCACTGAAAGCTTCCCTATACCAGCTAAGTTACATGGTAATCCTTTTTACAAATATTTTATCTGGAACATCATTTATAGTGTGTGCCAAGAATGTAAGGCAAGGAAAATCAATTGCGGTTGTGTATACTCTGTGTACATATTGAAACCAGTTCTCTCTGGGCGGAATTTGTAAACAATAATAGATGCATCAGTGTTCGTTTAGTATCCGAGGAGGTTAAAAGCATTAAATTTTGATAATTTTAAAAATTCAGATATATATATTCCTATGACCAGAATATTTCATTGATTTTTTCTGTGAATGATGGATCCCATGTCAGGCTTCGACATCCGTCTTGTGTTTACATTAGCGCCCAGAGACAGTACACTGCAGCACTAAATGACTTTCCTTGCCTTACATCCTTGGTGTGTGCACTGTGTGTGTTGTACTGTGTACTGCGTCAAAACTCAAATATTATAAATCCTGTAATTTTTTTATTTTCCCATTAAAAAATGTAATAAGAAACTATTGAACTAGTCTTTTAGCTCAGTGGTTAGAGCAACACATCAATGTGGAGGTCGTGGGTTCGAATCCTATGAAGACTAATAGTTTTTTATGATTTTTTCCTTGAAATAACACTTATTTTAAAACATACTTGCATAACAAAGGAATAAAAAGATCCCTTTATTTTAAGCTTAAAGTTAACATTTTAAAGTATGTTTTATTTTTTAGTGTTTATCTACTACTATTACTATTACTAACATTCAATATTTTTCGTGCGGTTAAAAAAAAATTTATAACTTGACGTAAATAATTTTGATTATTTTTTTTTTAACTGCATTTATCTGTTCTTGTCTTCCATTTTCTATACTATACTTATGCCTCTGGATGGAGGAAAAACACCGAAAGTTTTTGCAAGGTAATACTATTTTTTAAAATAATAAAGATACATTTTTTGGCCACTAATACTAATGTATGGGAACTTAAATATAGAGCTTCTTAGATCAAATAACTCACAGCCAAACTAATATTTCGATCATGTAATGCACCTAATAAATAATACTGTTTATATATAGGTTGATTAAGGAGAAACTGAAAATCCTACCAGCTTCCCTGAACAACATAGAGATTGTTTTTTTTCGTGTACAAATTTTTTTTTGAAATTAAAGACAAATTGATTTAAATTTTCAGAAAAAAATGTTGAAAACGTTGCCTCTACAACTACAGATTCTGTGCTTAAACAGTTTTTCCACCAAAACATTTTTAAATTGTGCTAAATAGTTAATTAGATTTAAAAGAAGGCTTATTTTTGTAAAACCCATTTGTAATTGTTAAAATGTCAAAAACGATGATTAGGATCCGGATCCGTTGGATCCCCAAGAAAGGCTTCCTAGATCCGGATCCGCAAAAATATGCGGATCAAATTTTGAAATTTTGCCTTGTTTAAACCTGAACACTGGTTTTAAAGAACTGAAAACTTTTCTTTGAATTGTTTTTAAGAATCTGACCCGTCTGTACATTTGAGGAAAGTACAGGTTAATCCAGAACTTCAGAGAAATGTTAAATTTATAA
>NW_019397374.1:0-6067 GCF_000591075.1 Eurytemora carolleeae
TATCCTTGATTTCCTTATATACTTGATTCCCTTATATTCTTGATTTCTTTACATTTTTGATTTCTTTACATTCTTGATTTCCTTATATTCTTGATTTACTTACATTCTTGATTTCCTTACATTCTTGATTTCCTTAGATTCTAGATATCCTCACATTCTAGATATCCTCACATTCTTGATTTCCTTACATTCTCAATTTCCTTTTATTTCTGATTTCCTTACATTCTTGATTTCCTTATTTTCTTGATTTCCTAACATTTTTGATTTCCTTTTATTCTAGATTTCCTGATATTCTTGATTTCCTTACATTCTAGATTTCCTGATATTCTTGATTTCCTTAAATTCTAGATTTTTGCCTCGATTCAATGCAGAATAATAACTTTAAACTTCAGATTGTAATCTTAAAAGAATATTATTTTGTTAGTATAAAGTATCATGCACTAGTGCACAATTTACATGCAATGCAAATAGGATCTCATTTTGAAAAAAAAAACTATTTTTTTTCTCTAATTTGGACAAGAAAAAGTAAATTTAAGACTGTACATGTATAAAAAGTACATAATTATTACACTGACACATAAATATTGATAATACTAATGTGGCTTCATAAATATTGATAATACTAATGTGGCTTCATAAATAACTTCTAGATCATTTATTATTAAATAGCCTGACCTCTTGTATGTTGTGCAACAATAATATTAAAGCAAAGGTTGGAACTTTTGAATTGTTAATTATTTCACTAATCTGGATTTTATTTGGTCTGAGCTGAAAACTTTAGAATGTGATATCCTTAATCCGGATCTGTTGACTTTTCTGGAGATTAAAATCAAGAGTAAAACAAGCAATATTTAATCTGGAGATTAAGAAAAGAGTGGATTAAGCATTAATCCTGATATCCACTATTCAAAAGTTTTCAGCTCTGATGGATTATATTAAATCCATGTGGATGTCCTATATTTCCAGTTTCTGCACAACTTCACTATTTTTTCGGTCAATGTACTGCAAATCGCTGATGAACAAATCGAAAGCTTTGTTGAGAGTGATATTAATGCTTTGCTTGTCTGTTTGTTTGTATCCAATAAACGTTAAAACGGCTGAACCGATCGGGCCCCCATTTTTTGGGGACTTTACATGATCCCAGGGAAGGTTATAGATGATCAGAATTTCAAAAATCTGTTTCCAAAAAAATTATTTTCGTAAAATTTGACTTTAAAACTTTTTTGTTATTGTTTTATACTTTGCGAAGAAAAAATGCTCGCCGTCAAAAAAGAAGATGGGAGCTAAGGGCCCTAAAAGCCTAGTGATCAAGTATGAAGGATCTTGATCACTTTAAACAAAAAAAAGATTTCATTTGAAATATTGAGTTCAGGCATTGCAGATTAGCATACAAGTTTCAACTTCAGTGTAGGAAACTAGTTCAACTAGCCTTCTCTACTACTTAACTACTTTAATCTATTCATAAATTCCAAGCACAGGTTGTCTTCATCGTATAAATCAATTTGCAACAACTTCCTATTTAAATTATTATACCAGAAGTTAGACTTAAACAGTTCATCAAGAGAATCTGCCAATTAACAGCTTCTCTTTGTTTACTTACAAAATTATTATTTGAAAAATCAAAATATTATTAGTAAAAAGTCGTCTTCATTGCATTGATTTATTCGCCGATCTCTTTATATATTCTAGGGTAAAAGATTGTTAAGATTGAAGCCCACCAACTCCTCCTCCTCAGCCTCAATAGTTTTATCATTTACTCCCTCCCCACCGAACAAACCTAGAGCTAAATGGGAATATCCTTGTGTTTCCGAATTAAGGTAATTATAGATAAGATAGATAAAATAAAGTTTATTGCTAAAATACATCTATCTGTTTACAGAACGAGTTTACAATTACAAATTAATGATTATATTAACAGTACAAGTATAAAGAAATTAGGTGGAAAATAGCTCTTGGCTGTTTTGATTATTTTTTCCACCTAATTTCAATAATGATAACAAAACATTTCAATTAAATAGATTTAAGGAGAACAATCAGAGGGACTAAAAAGGGAATTTTAAGCAACCCTCAATGCAAAGAATGCAATGCCCGGCTTACAACGGTACCCTGAAAAGCTTTGTGTGATCAAGCATGAATTAGACTGTCATGTTTTTGATTATAAATACTAAATGTGGGTTCTCTACAAAAGTGACTTGCATGTTTATACATCAAGAAAACAACTAAAAAAATCAGATTTTAAAACTTTTAAACCTAGAAAACGTCATTATTAATAAGACAAAGGTGTTAAGGATATAAGATATGGTCATCTTTGGATGGAATACCAATTGAAATTACGCGTACAGTCCCTTTAACATTCATTTAAAGGAACTGTAGGCGTAATTGCAATTATAAGGTGGTATGTCTGATTTAAAAAGGTGCCTTTTCACTAATCTTGAAGATTTTAAGATATAGTCATCTTTCATATAAAAGTTATTTACAGTTTTGAATACTCTATAAAATGTAATTGTCAAGCAGATAAAGGTTTGAAGAAATATTATAGATTCTACATATTTGTAGGTGTTACAATCTTTATTATCGAGTAATTGTCAAAAACCAAATAAAATTTACAAGATAATTTAGATAAGACATTTCGCCGAAAATGAGAAATTTCACAAAAATTTTCTTTCATATTTTGCGAGAAAAAAGTGACAATTTCGCGAAATTTAAAAATGTTTGCTTTTTTGAACGGAATGCAAAAAATGCAAAAACTTTCGCGGACCCATTTCCCAATTTTGCTGAAAACTATGCTTTTAACCCACTTGAAAACATGTTTTGTTTTGTTTTCCAGCTGTTTTACTGGACCTGATCATCCAGTCACATCTATTCTTGGTTCAATCATCATATCATCTGTTGTTGCAGGTTAATAATAATATGCTTAAAGGGAATGTTCGCGAAAATAAAAGGGGGGGGGGGTAGGTTCAATCCTAAGCAAATTGGAATTCAATCGCAATTAATTTATTTCTGTCTGTTGGGTCTGTAGGGAGAAAATCGTTTAAAACTATTAATACCTAAAAGTGTAAGAGCCCATGTAAATTCATTTAAATGCATTATTCAAATCAAATCGTAAACAATTAAATTAAAATTATAACTTAATCTTAAAATCTTAAATATATGAATTCTAAAGATGTTTAGGGTAATTTTAATGAAGTAATCATATCATGATTTTTTTTCTAATTTAAGTATTATGCACTTTAAAGGACAATTCTTGGCCGCAAGGTGTCTTTCGCAGAGAAATCAGTAAAATCTGTAAAATCTATGTATGGACAAGGAACCAGTGGATTTTTTACCTAAAGAAGCGAAAAAATGGCTAAAATTTGGCAAACCGAACAGTAAAACGAGTTCTCAAAATCTTAACTCAGTTGTTGTAAATTATTTTTAAACTTACTCAGATTTACGTCGAAAAAATATCAAAATTTTAACATTTTAATGATTTTGATTTTTCTAGGATTGATTTTCCTTTTGTGGATTTGGACCTGCTACTGTAGATATTTAACCAATAAGAAATTGGTTTATCAGGTCATTATTTATTAGATAAATTATTCAAATATTGAAACTAATTAGTTTGAAAATTATCTCCTCATCTATTTGTTATGATGAAAAAACGCGGTCTCGAAACCATGTATGTATCTTTTTATACACCTTGACATATAGGCGGACTACTTTTTACAGGGTTACCCAAAAGGGATTAGAATTCAATGGCAACATGAAAATGTTTAAATCACAAACTCAATCTGACAAAATCTGTCTTAAACATTTTGATGGCAAACTAAATAATTTGTCAAAGAAAAAAAAAATGTTCAGGTACTAAAAAATGCAAGTAAAAACTTGTAGAGAATGGGTAGTTGTATCTGATGTGTTGGGTATTTTCCAAAAGGGCTTTTTGGAACAGGGCGACTTCCCAAGTTACCATTTCTCAAGTGGCAACTTCCCAATGATTATGTTAGGTCTTCTAACGCGCTGCAGTCTGCTATTGGGCGGGATGGCCGAGCGCTGTGACTAAGGTGGGCTAGTGGGAACGATCCCTGCAGCTATGCCAGGCTAGTGAGCCAAGTGCTGCGGCTAGAACAGACTTAAAAAATTGCTGCTGGGAAAAATTACACATTTGGGGAAGTTGCCATTCGGGAAACAATTTAAAATGGTCTTTAAAGTCTTATTTTTGTGGATAACCCTGTACTAAAACTGTTTAGAGAGAAGAGATAAAGAAAACTGGAATAGCTCATATTGTGTTGGCAGCAGATCAAGATTGTAAACTAAACTATTTAGGTCAGATTAAAAAGGTTTAAAGGAATTATCAACGTAATTTCAAGTGCTCATTTGTCAACAGTACTATTTAATCCTTGGTTTTATCCTAAAAAGAAAGTTAGTGAGATATAAGTTTAAAAGGAACTGTTATGAAAAGATGCAACTCCGTAAATGAGGTGATACTTAAAATTTTGTTGACAATCCCGTTAATTTTTTTCGGAAACTTTGCGGTAATTTTTTATGCTTTTTTAAAAGTAGTATAAAAGTTCACCTGCTTAATGATTGTCTGCTAGAAAAGTTACACTGTAAAAAAGCGCACACTTACAAATCATTAGTACAAGGAGATACAGAATCAAAAAGAATAGAATATACATGAGAGGGGAATTTACTAGAAAAAAGTGTAAAACGGCCATTTTGTTGTACTGTTTCCATACTGCAGATGTACTTCACATATTTATGCTATATAACCTTTTGGGCCCTGGAATATAATTTTATAGAGAATCTAAAATTAATATTAAAAGAAAATCAAATTATGAAATAGGCTGGTTTCATAATTGACCAATGATCATTTCACATAGACTCTAAGCCTCTCACTTTACAAACGATGATTTTACGTTATAACTATAAATCAAATGATGTTTTTTATTCACCTAATTCATTATAAAGTTTATTTAACAGCTTTAAAAATTCGAAGTTGAAATGGATAATCTAGGGAACATACTGTATTAATGTACTCTACTGCATATAATTTGTGAACATTACATGATTGGTACACTTTGAACTCCCTTTCAGGCTGAAAGGGACTGAAAAAATTCATACCGAGAGATTTTCTAAATTCCCCTCTAATATATATTCTATTCTCTTTGTATAGAATACAAGGAGTGGGCTGCTGGGCGATGGGATTTCTGTAACTTTGCTGTGACGTTTTTGAACTGCTGAAGAACTAGTTTTTGCGTTACAACAATAATAAAGGCAGCTGATCTAATGTAAACAAACATGAGTTAGTAAACAGTGAATCTTGTTGAAA
Source organism: Eurytemora carolleeae (assembly GCF_000591075.1). Classification (NCBI taxonomy): domain Eukaryota; kingdom Metazoa; phylum Arthropoda; class Copepoda; order Calanoida; family Temoridae; genus Eurytemora; species Eurytemora carolleeae. The sequence continues at coordinate 5,309 of NW_019397374.1, forward strand.
GTAAGTGATGGATTTACGGATATGATGGCAGAAGGTAGTGTCTTTCCCCCCTCCCAAGATGTGTCTCAGAAAGTTTGAATATAAAAAATACTTTAAAATCTCACTTTTGCCCTTAACTAAAAAAGTTTCATTAAATAATTTTGTCACAAAGGTTAATAACAAACCAGATGTCTTTATTATTGTTGTTACGCAGAAACTAGTTTTTCAGCAGTTCAAAAACGTCAAAACAACGTGTACGGAAATCCCATCGCCCCCACCTTGTATTCAATACCCCTTGCGTACCTCTTACTAAAAGTGTAGACACCCCCCCCCCTTGTAGGAGGAGAGTGGGGTGTCGACACTTTTCTATACAAGGAAAATTAAAAAAACTCTAGAATACCTTCCATCCCCTATAAAGTTGTTTACCAACTTTTTTACAAATAGTTCAGTTTCCAATTTCAAAGTAAAAAAGAAAAACAAGAACTAAAAGAATTCAAATGTTTTCTGGTTTTCATTATATAAGTGTATATTTACCTATTCTAATTTTAGAGAAATTAAAGTTAGAGATGAAGGATGAAATAAATACCTGATCTTTGCTTAGAGAAATTAAATTTAGAGATGAAGGATGAAATACCTAACCTTTATTTTAAAGAAATTAAAGTTAGAGGTGAAGGATGAAATACCTGACCTTTGCTTAGAGAAATTAAATTTAGAGATGAAGGATGAAATACCTAACCTTTATTTTAAAGAAATTAAAGTTAGAGGTGAAGGATGAAATAC
>NW_019397374.1:6285-6951 GCF_000591075.1 Eurytemora carolleeae
AGACAGGTAAATACCAAACCAAATATTTCATCATGTGATCAACACTTTTCTTCATATAATTCAGACAGGTAAATACCAAACCAAATATTTCATCATGTGATCAACACTTTTCTTCATATAATTCAGACAGGTAAATACCAAACCAAATATTTCATCATGTGATCAACACTTTTCTTCATATAATTCAGACAGGTAAATACCAAACCAAATATTTCATCATGTGATCAACACTTTTATTCTTAATTCAGACAGGTAAATACCAAACCAAATATTTCATCATGTGATCAACACTTTTCTTCATAATTCAGACAGGTGAATACCAAACCAAATATTTCATCATGTGATCAACTTTTTTCTTCATAATTCAGACAGGTAAATAACAAACCAAATATTTCATCATGTGATCAACTCTTTTCTTCATATAATTCAGACAGGTAAATACCAAACCAAATATTTCATCATGTGATCAACTCTTTTCTTCATAATTCAGACAGGTGAATACCAAACCAAATATTTCATCATGTGATCAACTTTTTTCTTCATAATTCAGACAGGTAAATACCAAACCAAATATTTCATCATGTGATCAACACTTTTCTTCATATAATTCAGACAGGTAAATACCAAACCAAATATTTCATCATGTGATCAACACTTTTCTTCATA
>NW_019397374.1:7230-55518 GCF_000591075.1 Eurytemora carolleeae
AATAAGAGGTCTCGTGTAATGTTTAGAATGAATAAGAGGTCTCGTGTACTGTTTAGGATTAATAAGAGGTTTTGTGTAATGTTTAGGATTGATAAGAGGTCTCGTGTAATGTTCAGGATTGATAAGAGGTCTCGTGTAATGTTTAGGAATAGTTCAGGAAAAAGTCCTAAATCTGGGGACCTAATTTTCTACACAAATACACACTCAGCCAGGTACTAGACTCAACTCTAATTTATAATCCCCATATCTTTGCAATCTAATGTCTGAGACCTTTCATAATATATTTCTACTAGGCTGTTCTATTTTAGTTGTAAACATTTTCCTTTTGTATTCAAAAAAGGGTCGCAGATTTATTAAAAAAAATCGACAAATAAATTTTGTTTAAGGCTAATTTTTGAAATTTTGAATATTCATAAACCTTCCCTGGGATCATGTGAGGTCCCACACAAAATTTGGGCCAGATCAGTTCAGTTCTTTTGATGTTTATTGGATACAAACAAACAAACAGACAGACAAGCAAAGTATTTATATATATTAACTGATTTTGCTATAGATAAAAAGTTTTTAATGAAAGATTCTTTATACGGCTAAGTTTATGGGCAATGACCAATGATTGGTCACTTTTTTAATAAAAATGCTCAAATCCATTTGGCCGATTAGGTTTTAGGTTTTTAAAAAAATATTTACGAATTTCTTCTTTATCAGTTTTAAATGCATTCAGAGTTTTCCTCAAATCAAGATTTGTATGAAAATACAGTCTTATTTTAAGCAAACCAAGTTTTTTTGGAAAGACAATGGTTAGAGTAAAAAAACTAGCTTTTTTCTATAACTTCAACAATGATGATAATATAGAAAACGGACAAGTATTCAGCGGTTCAATACCCATGCATAGCAACACAAAAAAAATCTGCCTTCTCATATTTCCAAATCTTTAATTACCGAACCTTTATGGCCAACCAATTATATCTTTGTCAGCCCAAAAAAAAAGATTTAACATCTAACCACATTATTTCATTGTAGAAAGCTTATCAATTTTAACATTCATTTTGTTCCATATTCTGGTACTTTATGACGCACATAGTTTAATAATTTACAGCTTTTTTCATATTTTATTACTTTAATTAATTTATCATGTCCAAGCTTTCGGCAGTTGTTATTAGAAGACAATAATTGTTAACTGTTGATTGATTAAAAATTGATTACCAGGGTTAAATATTTTGGAAAGCGAAACAACTCATTAAATTAGAAATACAAAATTAACTAATTTTAAACCAAAAATCGCTTATTTGGCAGCAAAACTTGGATGACTGCCAAAAAAAGCGACTCTTTGTTGAATATAAGCGACTTTCGTCACATTATTTTGAAATTTAAAGTGCGGCGTTTTGCTCAAATAAAGTGTTTACATAAGTTAAACAAATTTAAAAAAAAAATTAATCAAGGTGCCAAGTATACAGCAAAAACCATAATTTGATACCAAATGCGGGAAAATGGCGGGAGTAACTAAGACTAATAATAAACACCTGAACAACGTCAAGCAATCCAACTATAGTATTAAATATATCACTTAAAAAATTTATTTTTGTTCAGGAGAGAAAAAAGAAAGCATGATGAACTTGATCTGACAGTTGACGATCTAAATTCTCCTTTGGTAATCTTTTAAATCATCAGTCGGCGATTTCAAAGAATTAGCTCAAGTCTTATATTCCTTAAACCCGGGTTTAAGGCTCAATCTTAGACCCAGCTTATGAATCAGCTTACCACAGTTTGTGTCACATGATCCACAGATGTTCCCTGTTATACTCGACTTAAGGATTTAGGCCCAATGAAAATAAAACCGACCTTGGTTAGTTTTAGTTGAGAATTAGTCTCAATGTTGAGTGAGTCTTATTCTATAATCAAATCCCGGAATCCACCAATTCCAGCCATGAAAATTCCCCAAATACAACATTACACTGTTTTAATAAACTTTACCATGTTGAAAATTAGTTGCAATCTGAATCCTAAATCTCAAGTCTTAAATTAGTTTCAATAACTATTCATTCAAAGGGAAATTACTCTTTGCAACAAAATCTTATTTTCTAAATCTTACATCTTCTCAAACAAATGTTGTAGACCTTAGATATCAAATATCAAAGGATTACGCCATCAGGTTGCAAAGATATAGAGATTAGAAATTTTGAGTTTATGACAAAGACGAATTTTCTTTTCAAAAACGGATTACGTATTAAGCATGAAGTTAAAACCAATCAAAGTCGACTAAGCTCACAAAAGTTCAAAGCAATGGGGGGCTTAGACTTAAGACTAAAGGGATTGGACTCAAAACTAGACTTTTAATAGATACAATTTGAATAGATAGAATTGTACAGAACCGAAAATTACCATTATCGCCTGGAATAATATGAATTGATTGTTTTTCTTGCAATCGCTCTTGTTGTTCCTGTTATTTTTATATAGAACTAAAATATCTATTTTTAGTAGTAATAAAATCCCAATAAGAATGTTTTAAACATTTTAAAATATTTTTTTTTTAAATGTCAAACATTTCTATTTCAGAATATGAAAGGACACTGAAGATGATCACATGGAACCATGATAAATGACAAAAGCCGATTTTTAAATGAAATGGCTGCCAATTATTAAAAGAACCAGAAACAAAATGTTATAAAGAATTCAAGATTTTGTGATTTGTAACTTAAAAATTCATAAAAATGTAACCTGAAAATTTTAACAATTCATGACTTTTAAAAGTCGTAAACATCCTTTGCGCAATTTCTTAAAAAAAAGAAAGATTAAAGATGACTAGAATTTTAGTTTTCTGCTGATGAATTGTACCAATCATAATATTTTATACTAACAATTAAACAGTTATAATTATTCATGTTGTCACATAATTATATTGTTTTTATGCAATAATCTTAAGAAAAACAAAGTTTTAAGAAGACATAAAAGTTTTTAATGAACAGATAAAAGCTGTGAATTTGGTCCAAAATCTATTTTAGTTGTTTTTTATGTGTGTTTATTACAGTCCACGATTTGAATAGAAAAATTATTAAAATTGCCAGGCATTTATTTTGTCTCATGGGACAATTGTGATACAAAAATTGTGATTATTTTACTAATAAAAAAATGTAATTTCTCAATTTGTGCAGATTGCTCAGTGGCTCATTCAAGAAATGATTATTAAAAAAACTTTTTTTTAAAGTGAAACTGCAGAAATATTTGGGATGCATGCAATAATTTGACAGCATTTCCTTGTGCATTAATCTGATTATTTTTGAAATATAAAAAATATAAATGTACCTGTACCATTTTTTTTCACAAACCAAGGTAATAAGGAAAGGAAAGCTAATTACTGTTCTCTGCGTACATATTGAATCCAGTTTTCTCTGGGCGGCGGTGTTGCTAAACAGAAATAGATGCGTTTCCTATAAACAGAATATTTCATTGATTTTTTGTGTGAAATGGATTCCATGTCAGGCTGTGACATCATCGCGCAAAACTGATGCGCAAAGAAAGAAAAATTTTGCGTTTCGTTCCGCAAAAATTGCGCAAAAGTTTTGCGAATGGAAACCCTACCGCCCAGAGACAGTACACTACAGTGCAAAAAATGTGTACATCTCTGAAATAACTATTTTTACATTATAATTCTTTGTCACAAACTGACTTTTAAACAAAAAACCAAAAGTTCAAATAAATATAAATTTATAGATACCTGTTTTTAATACTAAGCAATAATAAACATGTAAAACCTAATTAAAATACAATGTTTAAAAAATCAAAGACCCAAGACATCAGGGTGTGGTAAGTTCCTTAGATTAGAAGCTTCAACTAAATGAGATTTTATTTGATAAAGAATAAACAAATTATAAACATGCATTGATCTAATAGAACTAAAATAGGACAGTAGCTCCATTTTAAATGTCAACAGCGAGATGGAAGGCCGGGGGGTATGGGAGGGGAGGGGAGAAGGGGGGAAACAATGTACATTTTAATTTATTATTCATTAGGGTATACTGACGAAAATAATACATTATTCAGAAATAAAACACGATACAATCATATATCTATTTCATATAATGCAAATATAAAGTTATCATTAACATGGACTTTATCATATTCATATTCACATGATTTAGTTACTACTAGTAGTATAACTATTAAATAGTAGTTACTAGTTGTTACTAACTATTAAATAGTATTTACTAGTTGCTACTATTAATAAGTAGTTGCAATAGTAACTAGTAGTGAAGGAGTAACTGGTAACTAACTATTAAACAGTAGTTACTAGTTGTGACTAACTATTAATAAGAAGTTGCAATAGTAACTATTTGTAACCAAAGAGGTCGGTAATATAAAGAGTAGAAATTTGGATTTATACGAAATGCACATGCCTCTTTTGGGTGAATTAAGATGCAACATATAATGTCATCTTTTCTATAATTCAAAAAGATTTTAGGACTTTTTAACCCTATTCCTGCTGGGGGGGGGGTCAATTTGACCCCCCCCCTGTAGTTTTTTTTACATAACTCAAAAAGTATTGGTCTGAGGCTGTTGAAATTTTCTGACTTTTCTTACATACCCAAAGCCCTCCCTTTAGGCCTAAAACCGGGCTTTAATACTAACTGCCTGAGTCCTCAGGCACACTGCCTGAATGACTGCTTTTGCCTGTAACAAACTAAATCTTTGTTTTGACCCACTTTCACTTGTCAGATTTTGATAAAATTTAGCTTTTTGGAAAGCCTATGACATAAGGAAACGGATTGCACAAGTTTTGCGAAAAAAAAATTGCAAATTTTTTGCAAACAACCTGTCAAAGGAAATTTGCACATTTTTAGTTTTTCTTGATTAAAAATCAGGTTATTTAAAATTTTGCAAAAATTTTTGCATATTTGAAATGGCATGGTCAAGGGCTTTTCAAAAATGTATAATTTGTCATTTTTTGGACAAATTTTTTTTTGCAAACATTTTTACTATAAAACTGGATTTTGCGATAAAAAATTCAATTTTCGCAAATTTGCAAATTTTTTTGCAGATTCTAAAAGTAGAGCACAAGAGCTTTCCAATGATGTATCATTTGTCATATTTGGACATCAAACATGGGATTTAGAGGGGGGGGGTCAAATTGACCCCCCCCCCAGCATATCCTGGTTTTCAAGTACCCCAGCAGAGATAGGGTTAATACCTATCAAGATCTTCACTGAATAAAAACAAAAACAAGCAAAAATATGCTTTAACTTGGTTTCTAGGTTTTCAAGTTATGCAAAACTTTAAAAAAAAAACAAATTAATTTGTAAACCGATAAGGGGGTAATGGATGACTAAAGTTAGCGGTCGATATCGACCGCTTGTACATAGACGATTAGATTGGTTTGACATTTTTTGGCCATTTTAAACCAAGGTTTTTTTCGGGCCTTGCTCACTTTACTAGCCTAAAATCTGTTTTAGACTATAAGAAAACTATATTTTTTTTTGGAAAATTGAGGAATTTAATCTAAATTTTAGATTTCATATATTTTGAGTCAAAAATGTCATCTAAAAAATAAAATTTTTGAAAATAAATATTTTAATCCAATTCTACATATTTTAGATAAAATTCCCAATTTATTGGAAAAAAAGGTTTCCAAATTAATTTGCAAGTATGAAGAATTCGATCTAAAAATGTGGAATTAGATCTAAAAAATGTAGAATTTATAATGACTCAAGACTCCAGATCTAAAAACTATAGTTTTGAAAAGCCCTTGAAAAATGCATGTAGAAACATGTGTCACAATTTGATATTTTTTTAACACAAAAAAAATATTTTTTTCTTTTTTTAACCTTTTTTTCAACCCTCCCTAGCACCCATTTTATTAAAGTTTTTGGTCTGAATTTTTTTCTTTAGGCAGGCCTTGATAAAATTAGCTATGAACATGCATTTAAATTCATAACTATTCTCTAAGGCCTTTTTCTATTCAGACTGATGTCTGGTTTACTCAAAATATTCAAGAACTCTTTATCCTTATTGTGTTACAAATCTACAACATTTTATACTGCACTTTTGGGAAGCACTTGTCTACTTGAATAATCAACAAAAAAATTAATAAGCAAAACAATGTGCCAAAACAAAAATGATGAATTATACATTTTTGAAAAAGCCCTTGTCACAGCAAATTTAAATGTGTATGCAAATAAAAAGGAAAACTGAAAATGTGAAAATTCTCTTACAAGGCATCTTTAGGGGGGGGGGGTCAAATTGACCCCCCCCCCCAGCGTATCCTGGTTTTCAATTACCCCAGCAGGGATAGGGAATGTCAAAATCCAATGACCGGAAGTATGTCGTTTTTATGTTTATCTATATATATAAATTATTAATCTCTGTTTCAGTGATTGTTTGTTTCTATGTTTGGATCATAACTCAGGAACACCTTGACCAGTTTTAATTGGAGCATTTATCATAACCACAGGAATGATGGATGAGTTGGTTGACTTTTATAAATAACACACTAAGCAAACCAAGTTTTTTTAAAACAATATTTTAAAATAAAAAACGCAATGAAAACCAACCAGCCAAACAAAACATTTTAAGAAATGATATATTTGCATCTTAATTGGCTTAAAACGACCTTTCTTCTTCACCAAAACGAGGAACTAAAACAAAGAAAAAACACTTCTTTGGTTTAAATTTTCGTTTTTTACGTCATTAACAAAAAAAGATTGTTTTACAAAAAAGTGAAAATGAACCATTCCTTCCTACCAACCGAAAAATCTAGGAATTACCAAAAGATAAAAACAATACACTTTTACCTATTCCATTACAACATGTGAATCGAAGTGTAGAAGGGTTTCAAAATTTAACATAATATATCTAAACTGAAGTGACAACTCAACTCTGAACAACCAAACAAATAAATAAATAATATATCTTAACTGAAGTGACAACTGAACACTGAACACCCACACAAATAAATAAATAATATATCTGAACCAAAGTGACAACAGAACTCTGAACAGCCAAATAAATAAGTAAATAATATATTTAAACTGAAGTGCCAACTGAACTCTGAACAGCCCATGGATATATAATATGAATATATCATAGTCAAGGTTTGGTGTAATTTTTTCGCTGGGGTGTTATTGCAGTATGTTAGACATTGGACCCTGTAACTTACAATTTGTCTTTGGTTTTCGTAAAGTTAATAGATGTCAAAGGAGTAAAGAAAAACATTGTAAGTCTTTAAAACTTGATAAGATTTAGCCTCCTTCTTTGTATTATAAAAATTGTTGGAGATACTAAAGATTTAAACAACTTGCTGATATTTAATATTTTGAATTTTAAGCAAATTTCTCAATATCTTAGTCAATTTTTAAGGTACAAAAAGGGCAGACCACATTTTGGAATTCTGATAACAAGGCACCTTTGATGCTACCAACTCTTTGAAGAAAATGCTTTTTTCAAAAGATTTTAGCTACAATATCTCATTTCTAATTACTCCAGGGCCCACTATCTTCCAAAGTTCTTCTCTAATTTGGACCCTGAACTTCACTTCAAACTTTTTTAAAAGTACAAATTATTTTTATAGAATGAACAATAGTAAAAATTTGTTATAGTAAAACCTAAAATTTGCTATGCAGAGGTTTTAGAAATTTCATAAAAATATTTAGGGTACACTTAGATATAACAGCTGTGTAGCCCACTGACAATGTTACATGTACACTTGCCCAGAATAGTATAGATCAGTAGATAGAAGCATACATATAAGCGGGCCGTGGAACAGCCACACAAATAAATAAAAAGCAAAGGATTTTTTTGTCCCATTATATCACAAAATTTTCAATGTTGAATAAATGGGGTTAGATGCAAATGCTCTTAGTTATCAACATATATACAGTTGGAAAGAATACAGGGTGTCTGAGGAAACAATTTTTGTTCAATTTTTACGATCAAGGTGTTATTCGAAAGCTCTATATTTTAGTTATTTCATGATGTAAAATGTAACAATCTAGTATTCCTTCTCCCATTTGAATGTTTGGTATAAAGTTTATAGATAAACAATCTCTCACTTGGAGAGAACTGTGATCAGATTAATTAAAAAAAATAAGGAATTTTCTACTCTAAATTCGGCGAATTTTCTTTAGTATGTATAGACAAAAAATAGTAAGAAACAATTCGACATGACGGTATGAGTACTCCATTGACATAATATGACCTCCAAAATGACCACTTGGAGGTCAAAATGGGCAGTTGTGACCTCAGGAGTCAAATTTTCAAAAAAAAAAAAGATAAAAAATGGATTTACCATGGGTTTACCCCTGTTTAGACACACATGACGATGTTTGCTATTAATATAATTTGACCACCTAAAATGACCCTTTAGAAATAAAATTGGCGGATAACAACCTCTGTGGTAAATTTTTCAAAAACCAATATCATTATTGAAACATGCATATGCATATGTGTATACCTATAAAACAATACCTTGGATGACTTCAACTCTCTAAGACATATGTTTACATTTGAGAAGGTGTTCTTTTTATGCGTGAACAGTCCCTTAGAAGGCCTAATAAAAAAACTTACACCATTTTTGGCCTTTTTAACTATCTAATACCTTGAACCTATCATAAAAATGGACCAACAACAAATGAGAGCGTGAACATCATTTTTAAAGTAAAAATATTTTAAATTAAAGTGATGATTTTTTAAAAGCTTTTTTTATTCTGCACAGTTTTGTTTGAGACACTCTCTACATCTTTATCTTTAAACATGCTTTATTAAGAACAGGGATATAAAACTTAAAAATTTTAAATGATTCAACCAAAAGTATGTTTTTTATAAAATACAAGAAGAGTTTTAAAAACATGCTACTTTTAAACACAAATTGATTCACATCTTACACGATCTATTAAATCTTTACGTGCTTGATTTGATAGATTTGATTTGAGGCAGTCAGAAACTTTCTTGCATTTTGGATGACAAATATCTCCTATCTGGACCCAACTTCTTATCCTGCAAACTGCTTTATGGAGTTGTTTTCCCTTTAATGATGAAAGTCCAAGTTGATGAGAGGCATCTTCTTCTATACGTGAATCCAAAATACTATCATATTCAGAGATACATATTTTTTGGCAGGTTTTTTTAGTTGGACATTTTTTTTTCTTGGAACATTTGTCCAAGCAATAGATTGCGTTTGATACTGACCAAGATTGAGTTTTAGGATTACATTTATCTCGGGGTTTCACGTCATAGTCCGGGCTCCAATATCCAATAGAATAGTCAGTTCCATTCTCTTTAGGAAGAGACAAGTCCGTGGTTCCATTATTTTTTTCAGATACTTCCTCTGGTTCAAGCATAGTTAACTCCTCTTCCTCTTCCCTTGGTTTAATTGTTTTGCATGTACATTCTTTAACACTTTTCTTCCTGGTTAGCAGAGGTTTAAACAAGTCACTAAGTTTCTGGATACCTATGGATGATTTTAAATTTTATCTCACTTATTTTGTTTTTATTCTTAATTTTTAATTTTCGGCTGTGACTGATATCCACACTATACATACAACCTTTTAGTAAGTATCTACAGTACTTTCATAATATTCTGAGAAATAAATTACCATTGCTCGGTATTTCAGGGATCACATCAACTTCTTCACTACCATGGTCTGCTTCCCAACTTGACCCCACCTCGCCCCTATATGGAATGTAATCAAGAATTTAAAGAATTTGAGGTGCTTTGCTGAACTTCCTACCCCTGGTTTAAATTTGAACCACCGATTCAAATCCTTCCTTAATCTTTAACTTTGTATCTGGAGTTCAAATTTGAACCAGATGTAGCTAGTTCAGCAGCTTAGCCCAAATTCTTTAAATTCGGTCTCAGACAATTTTAGTAACTGTAACCCATGTAATTAGTTTTATAATATATCACAAATCTAATGTCATGTTGTAATGTAAAATAATAAAAAAATTACATTACCATTCTAAAGACTCATCTTGAATCTTCCCAGCAGCAGAGCTAGTAATGAGCTGAAATAATATACAAGAATTTAAGGCGATTTGCGCCCATTTTCTATTTTAACTTTTAATTCTGGCTCTATCTGCACGGGCGTAAACAGACCTGTAAGAGGAGCTATCATATTTTTAAAATCTATAACGGAAGAGTGAGGAACATAAAAAAAATTAGTTTGATGTTTTTTTCTGCTAGTTTTGTTTAAAGGAGAGATAAAGCAGTACTTGATAGGTAATTGAACTGTACGTGTACGGTTGTTAATCATTTTAAAAAAATTGTTAAACAATTGTTTTTAGTTTTGTTTTTTGATCATTTTCAAAAGCATTGTTTTGTTTTCGGAAACGATTGTCGTTATAAAAATTATTAGTGACTGTTTTTTATACGATTGTTTTTTAAAACGTTGGCTTTTAAAATAAAGATCGTTTAAAAAAATAATTTTTATTGACTTTTATGTTAATGATCATTTAAAAAAACGCCCATTTTATAAACGGCTTTTTTTATAAACAACTCGACTGTTTTAAAAACGACAGTTTTTAAAAAACGTACTTTTAAAAAAAAACAATCATGTTTATAAATGATCATTTCATTTTCGATTTTTCGTCGTCGTTTTCATGACAAAACGATCGTTTTTAAAAATAATGAAAGTGTTAACATCGTGATATGTGTACCTTTAAAGTCAAATATTTTGAATTTACAGTTCAAATTTTGCTCCTGGGGGGGGGAAAATATATTTGAGCCCCTCACTCTAAATTTATTTCTGTATAAGCCCTTGTCTATCTCTGAGCATCTCCTCTTTGTGCAATAAAAACAAAAAACAATTTGGTCATTTTCAAATTTTAACAAAAATTTAAAAAAATGTTAAAAACCTTTTTGTAATTTTAAGCATTTATATGTGAGGTCCCAAACAAAATTTGGGCCTGATTGGTTTAGAGTTGTTATGATGTTTATTCAATAATAATGGACAGACAAACAAACAGACACCCAGACAAGCAAATTATGAATATAGATATAATATGATATTTTGCTTGTCTGTCTGGGTGTCTGTTTATTTGTAATTATCTTTTTGTATCCCATAAACATCAAGCGGTTGAACATTTTGTGTTGGACCTTACATGACCCCTGATAGTAATAAAAATAATGTTTGAACCTAATCTTGAACTATCTACTTATTAATTAATAAGTATAAAATAGATAAATCATAATTTAAAAACCTACCAATATGACGAGAAGCATATGTGTGGCTGTATTGTAGGAAGGATTAGACTTCAATGCACTGGAATACTACTTACTTGTTCTTAAATAAAATAGTAAATTCATAAAATATTTGTAACGATCAATAAAAAGTTGGAATTGTTAGTTGGAATACTTCTAAAATTAGAAAAAATATTTGATTTTTAAGAGATTTAAAGGCAGTGAATGTGTAACTTTAAATGGTTCTCCATGTAACTGACATTTTCTGATTCATAATAGTTCCCTCAAGTTTTAATTTTGTCTTGATTTAAATCCATCCTAAGAAGGGGGGGGGGAGGCAGAGCTACCATCATCCTCTCATTTCAACATCTGAACCACCGAATTTGCAGAATGACATCCGAACCCGAAGTTTCCAACAGGAGGTGGCTTGGTAAATAAATAACTATAAAATTTTCATTTTTAAAACCTTTAAATAGCTTTCAAAATTAATAAAAATATTAGTTTCTAATGTTTTAAGTCACTGATTGAATTATAACTATGGCTTTTAGTGGTTTATTACATTGGGATACAGTGGTTTAATATAGGGGGGTAAATATGGAACATTTTAAAATATCAAATGATTAAAAACTTTGAAACTGCAGAACAGAAAAGTTTCTTTAAAATTTATTCATAACATTTTTTTAAATTCATATGTTATGGTGGGATTGGATATTTTAACGCAAATCTGGGGGTTCAGATGTTAAAATGCGGGGTTGATGGCGGCTCTACAACGTCCCCACCTTCATTTAAACATCAAACAATATTTACTAGATCTATTTATAGGTTGTATTGGATATTAAACATTTGAATCATGCTTTTTTATAGGATTTTAACTAAATATTTATATGTTTACAGTGAATTAAGTCCAAGTAATAATTTAATTAATTGATTAATAGAATAATTAATTGTATACTAGAATAATTTATTGTTTAATAGATTAATAGATTGATAGATTTGGTTAGTGAAAAAATTGCTTAGTGGACAAAAAGCAAAATTACAGAACTTACAAAAAAAAAATTAGTGGGGGGTCGTCAAAACCCACCTTCCAGCCTGTTTAGGATTAAATAACAGTACAGCTCGGGCTGGGCAATTTCTGACTTTTTGGAAACATTCCTTTCCATTCTAATACAAGGGCCTTCAGCTAAATCGATCCGTTCTCGTTCCTTTTTTCCAATCGTTCTGTTCTTGTTCTGTTCCGTTCATTCTTAGTTGAAGAATGGTCCATCCCATTCTGTTCCGTTCTTGGTGTTCTTAGTCAAAGAACGGTTCAATCCCCATTCCATTCCAACCGACGTCAACAAGACGTCAGGGGGACGTTGTCTTAGGTCTTGCCGACGTCCTTACGACGTCGATCTTAAGTCGATACAAAGTTGTTTTGACGTTGCAAAAACGTAAAGTGCAACCAGCGACCTCTCTGCGACCTTAAAAAATCTGCTTCCAACCTATTACGACCTATTGCGACTATCTATCCACCTGCTACAACTATCTTTTGACCTACTGTAACTTCCTTTCGACCTACTACAACTTCCTATCAACCGACTACAACTTCCTTTCGACCTCCTACAATTTCCTTTTTACCTACACTACAACTTATTTTCAACTAACTAATTAAAGTACAAATCATATATACCCACAGGAAACCTACGATCATATTGTACAATTTTAACATTTAATCTACAGAATAACTGGAAAACTCTTAACCCTATCCCTGCTGGGGTACTTGAAAATCAGGATACGCTGGGGGGGGGGGGTCAATTTGACCCCCCTCTCTAAATCCCATGTTTTATGTCCAAATATGACAAATGATACATCATTAGAAAGCTCTTGTGCTCTACTTTTAGAATCTGCAAAAAAATTTGCAAATTTGCGAAAATTGAATTTTTTATCAATAGCCAGTTATGTTACAAGGCACTTTTACAAGACACTTATTTCTTTAATGACTAATTTACAATGCCCTGGAGCAAATTGGACTATTATAAAAGTCAAAGATTGAGTCTGAAAGTCGTTTTTATATTTAAGAGTTTTCTGATTTTCACTGTATTCCGCAATCATGCCTCAATGTTGTTGCTTTAAAATCCTATTAAAATAACTTAAATTGATTAGAAACAAACAAAAATATTTTAACACACAAAAACTGGATATTAATTAATTTTCACTTGGTTTCTTATTTTTACATGAATCGCAAGATTCTTAGAGTCTTTTGAGATAAGTTGAAATTGTTGGTGAACTGTTTTAAAATATTTTGATGATTTCTTTTCTAATCACTGCACACATACATAGATTCACCCTGCTTATAAAAAGTTTCCTCAATTTTTCAGACTGGGTCGACTTTGTAGTGTCGCAACACCTTGGACTAAGCTTTTTAGCACTTTATGTTAGAAAAATTGTCAAAATTCTCATACATTTTTGCTTGAGAGCGTGAAACCTTTAATTCACAGTGTGCACTGCAGTCTTTCAAAGACGGCCATGTTTTCTAAACTTCATTCTGTATTCTGGTTCCAGATTGCCCAGTTCTATCTGTAATAAAAATCGATAAGAATAGTAAAAAAAATGTGAATGAATGGATCAAAGAAAAGAAAGAAAGAAAAATATTTAGAAGAGGAAAGAAGAACTGAACTACAACTTTTTCAAACAAATTTGAAAAAATAGTTTAATTAAATAACGAACAATTTTATAGAACAAAGTATTTTACTAAACAAACAATTATGTTGAACGACTTTCAGTTAAAAAACGAACATGATAAATTATCATTTTTAAAACAAACTTGATCAATTTACTTTTGAATGATTGAAAGACTAACGATTTTTAAACAACATATTTTTTATTCGTAAAGTTATTTATGTGTATGAAAAAAGCAATTTTTTACAAATACATATTAGCTTTTAATTTATAGCTAGTAGTACAGATAATAAGGTTCAAGAAATGCACTAGTTCCCACTAGTTCCACAAGTTCCCTCTTGTTCCCACATGTTCCCACTATTTACCACTAGTTTCCCACTAGTTACCACTAGTTTCCCACTTGTTCCCACTAGTTCCCACTTGAAATGTGTATGTTCCCACTTGTTTCCCACTATTTCCCACTAGTGTCCACAATTTTCCCACATGTTCCCAATAGTTCTTATTTGAAATTTGTACTTTCCCAATTGTTTCCCACTATTTGTATATATATTATGATACATAACCAAATTTGAGGAATGGGAAAAAAACAAGTAGACATAAACTACTTATTCCGAAAGGTTTTAGTCTATATTGTATCACTATTTTAAATCTTGTGCATAAATTAAGGAACCAAAAAACACATGAGCAAGTCAGTTTGAAGATATTAAGTCTACATTGTTGATCAAATTTAAGAAGTGTAAGATATGAAAATTTTTCAATGATTTAAAAATGAAATAAAAGGGTTCTGAGCCCCATCCCCCCTGAAAAAAAGTCTGAAGTCCCCTCTGTAAGACGTATTTTTTAAAACAAAAATCACGAAAATGTTAACTTTGAAAAAAGTGGAGGGGGTCTCACATTTTTGTCTAATTTTTGTGTATCCTCTCAATACCTATCAAGATCTTCACATAAAATAAAAACAAAAACAAGGAAAAATATGCTTGAACTTGGTTTCTGGGTTGTCAAGTTACGCAAAACTTTTAAAAAACAAATTAATTTGTAAACCGATAAGGGGGTAATGGGTGACTAAAGTGAGCCGTCGATATCGACCGCTTCGTACATAGACGGTTAATATCAACATTTATTCAATTATTTTTTTTATATTCCCCACTACCCTCACAACCTCCAGTATGTATAAAATGCCTTAGTTTTGAAAAAGAGAATTTTATACTGCCAAGTTCTTAACTAGCCTAACCTAACCTAACCTAACCTAAAATACTTTGTTCAATAAAATTTTTCGTTATTTAATAAAACTATTGAAAAAGTTAATGTTCAGTTCTTCTTTCCTCTTCTAAATTCTTTTCTTTCTTTTCTTTCATCCATTCATGCTTTCCCTCTCTTTTCTTTTCTATTTTTTCATCGATTTTTTATTTCAGAAATAACTATATCTGGAATCAGAATACAGAATGAAGTTCAGATAATATGCCATAATACTGCTGTTTTGTGATTAAGAAGTCTCACGCTCTCAAGCAAAAATCGATGAGAATTTTGCCAATTACTTAAAAACCAAAGCTAACAACTATTGCTTTTTTTGTGCTAAAAAGCTTAGGCTAAGGTCTTGCGACACTACAAAGTCGACCCTGAGGAGACTTTTGATAAGCAGGCTGAATGTGTGCAGTGATTAGAAAAGAAATCTTCAAAGATTTTAAAACAGTTCACCAACAATTTCAAATTCTTCCAGAAATCAATAGACTCTTGAAAGCAAGATCTATATCGAGTTTTAATTTGTGTTTGAATATTTACGTTTGTTTCTAATCAATTTAAGTTATTTTAATATAAAATATTTTAAAGCAACAACATTTTTTTAACTGAACGATTGTTTATAGTTGCAATTGATTGATGGGTATTAATTAGGCAGAAATTTTGCATTTGTTTAATTAGCAATAATTTTGCCAAAAGGAGTTGAATTTTTCAAACTATTAATAAATAAAATACTCTAACTTTGAAATATCAAAGGTTTGCACCATGAGGTTGCAAAGATATTGGGATCAGAAGATTTTAGTTAGTGGCAAAAACTCAATTCCTTTAGAAACCATATTTTTGTTTAGAAAATTGTGCACGTAATGCGTCAAGTTTGCGTAGATTTTGTGTAATTTTTGGTATAAGAAGGCCTCCATATTTAATGAGTAAATAAAAATGCGCATTTTCAGCATAAAGGAGTTGAATTTTTGCCACAAACTCTGATTTTCTAATCTCTATATCTTTGTAATCCAATGTCGTTGACCTTAGATATTCCAAACTCTTAATACTAATAGATAAAATAAAAGGTTTGCACCATCAGGTTGCAAAGATATTGGGATCAGAAGATTTGAGTTTGTGGCAAAAACTCAATTCAACTCAAGTTTAACCCAGCAGGAATAGGGTTAACAGATTAGAAACGTGTTAAGCCCCCCTCAAAATTTTTTTTTGTACACCCCTGATTATAAGAAATTTTCAATTGTATTTGAAAATATCTAGCATTTCATTAAATTTAAAAAAGGGACTATAAGCTCAATTACCTCAATATGCTCCACTCAAATATGGCATTGCCCGATTCACAATTGTGCCCTTTGGTTAAGAATAGGCATGCATTTCCTAGCAAGGGAGGGGGGCGTTCAAAAATTCTATACCAAGGACATATTCTATAACTAATGCAAGTTCTAAGAGTTCTTGCCCATCACTAGACAATATGACAATAGACATACTACACTACTGAAGTAGCCTTGATTTATAAAAATTATATGGTAGAAAAGACTAAAACTTACATGCAGTTGATGTGTTTTTACTTCTTTTCCATCTGAAAGTTTTGCACACTGAGCAAACTGCTATCCGAGGATCATCTTTGACTGTACTGTGTTGAAATGGTCCCAAATCCAGAATGCTTAATGACTGCGGCTGCGCAGAGTAAGATTCAGAGGCACAGAAGTGCCCTGTGCTGTGGCTGTGCGGTGAGACTGCAGGGGTGGTAAAAAGAGAGCCAGCTACAACACCTGCCAGCAGGTCCCAGTATGTGTTGAAGAAAGCTCTCATATTCATAGAAAGTATTTAAATTATCCAATCATATTAGGCATCGTTGTAGAGCGGGCGCGCATTTCCATACACATATTTTCCTGCTATATTCAATCATTTCTGAGAATTAAAATGTAGTTTACTAATTTAGTCTGATCAATCATGCATGCCGTAAAAATCTGTAATCTGTATGTCATAAAATGCACCTGCGTCATATGGCAATGAATAATTTAATTGTTTTTTACGAATGAAATGAACATTATCAATTTAAATTATTAATATATGCGCTATTGTGCAAATGGTCTAAAACCGGTTTGGAAATAACTCACTGTATGTGCATTTCAACCATAGTTCAACTGTATGTTAGTCCAATCGATTTAGCATCGAGGCTACAGCTTGTCCAATGTCCATAATTTCACGCGGCATTAGTACTTTTTAATACAGGGTGTCCCACATCATATTAGACCGTAAACGGGTCTAAATTGCGATTTTCGGGACTAATAAGAAAATTTAATTAGAATGAATCAATTTGAAAAATAATATAAGGCTTATATAAGAATTTTCTTGGGGAAAATGATAAGTTTTTCGAGTATTAAGGGTTTATTTTGTCGTTAAAGATTGGAGATAATCCAATATGATATGGGACGCTCTGTATAACCCCCCTTATCTATTTTGTATATGTAGCCATATTTTGCACATGTTCCAAGTATAACATGTGGTGCATTATCTGACACATTAGCCTTTTCTAGCCGCCTTGCTCGTTTTTGATAGTCTGTTCTAGCTGCATCGCTCGGCTCAATGGCCTTCTTTACTGGAGTAAATGTGTTTCAATATATTTTCCAAAAACGACAAATATTGCAGAAAGTAAAATTTCTGTTATTAATGTTCAAGATGGATGAGTATGGTCCCAATCAGCAGCTTATTCTAGAAGCGCTCAAGCTACCTGAACTAGATACTAATATTCAAATTCTAAATCAGGTAAATTTAGACTGTGCTTAGGATCAGGATCCCATGGATTCGCAACATTTTGGCTTCCTGGATCCGGATCCTTTTTTTCCAGTGCGGATTTGCATCAAAATCAAATGGTTCGTAAGCACTGCATTTAAGGAAGGTGGATAAGCTGCTAGGATTCAGGGGTGTATATTTTCACATTTCTTAAATTTTTACCTGGTTCCGTCCTAATATCCGATTTTTGTACCCCCACCCCTCCCTCGATTGGATTTTCCACATATTTATCAATATTATTTTATTAATTTGGGTAAGGTTATGTGCATTGTACACACTTAAAATGGGACAGGCAAAAAGTGTTAAGTAGAAAATTACCAAAATTACTCTTCCCTTTTCCGATGCTATGGGAGGAAATGATAATCTGACATCACCCGCATTTTGATTTTTTTTATCCGTTAACAATTAATTATTACCTCCTATTCAGCGGAGATGACCCTTACAAAAGTAACCAAATTTGTATTCTATTTATCGCTGATTGAATATTTGTTAATTATTCTGCTGAGTTTGTTTTATTTTTCCAATTCATTTCTTTGATTTCTTTAAAAATAAAACTATGCAATTACTTAACCAACTAAAATCGTTTGGAAAATTTAAACTTTAGATGACAAAAATTCTTTAAAGTAAAGAGTAAAAATTTCTTGTTACAAGATGATTTTTTAGGTAAATGTTTCATTTACAATATAGACGAAGTATTATTTATAGTTTATAAAAGGCCGGGGTAATAATTAAAAATATTGATCTTAAAATTATCAGTTTTGTTAAGTTATGCCATCTCTTACAGCCAGAAACGCAATTGAGTAAAAAAAAGAAATGCATTTTACAAATAAATTATGTTTAGGATCTAGTTTGTCTGCTCTGCGAGGAGAAATTCTCCGACTTATCTCAGGAATAAATCGCCTCATTAAAGTCTTCCCCCCCCGCACCCCTGATATCCTTCGCCAGTTCATCTTCCCTGTTACAGTTCACCCCATCTCCCCTGTAACAGTTCAGCCCCATCTCCCCTGTAACAGTTCACCCCCATCTCCCCTGTAACAGTTCAGCCCCATCTCCCCTGTAACAGTTCACCCCCATCTTCCCTGTAACAGTTCAACCAAGTTTAAAGCATTATAACGCAATTTTAGAAATCAATAGCAATATAAAAATATTGATAATTTATAAAATTGCATAATTGAATGCGCATTCAGTTCTAAACGTATTATACAAGTGAAACGCAAAAATAGAAAGATCGTTGAATGCGTTTTTTTCTATCAAAATACGTTAATACAATCGTTTGATGTCTAAACGTTGTAGCGCCGATAAATCTGGTCATTTTTTTAAAGTTTTTTTTCTACCGATACGTGACTCTAGTGCAAATAAATTTAGCTGATTTTATTTTTCATTAATAGTATGTGGTGATGATTTCATATCATCTTATTGAGAGTAACTTAAACTTTGCAATTTGAAGATTATGAATAGTCGCACTTGCGTAAATATATATGAATGTGGATCTAATTTAATGCTGTCTACGTGTATATCTAATAGTTTATTCACTCAATCAAAATGCATAATTTTATGTTTATCAATATATCTTTTATTATTGTATATATTAAACCAAATTTCAAAATTTAAATAATGATATAAAAATGGTTAAAACACTAGGAGGGATGAACTGTCGCAACAACACTGATCCCATTTCAATTTAATTTCATTTAAGTCTGTGCTTTTTAATTCATTAAGCCAATTTCCAGTTTTTAGGATCCGGGTCTGTTGGATCTGCAACATTATGGCTTCCTGGTTCCGGATCCGCTAAAATATGCGGATCCACGGATCCTGATCCAATAGTAAAAATATCAACAAAAAACTTTTGCTTTAAAACCCAAATCTGAACTGCTGAAAAGAGAGTTTAACAAAAATGTCCTTATCCATAAAAGGTTCACAAAGTTTTAGCAAAAAAAATAGGAGAAATAATTTATAAAATTCTTCTTCAGTTAGAAAATCATTAAATCTTGAAGGAATGTTCATGACTTGGATCTGGATCCATTTTTTTCCAGTGCGGATCCAAGATCTGGAATCTGGATCCGCATCAAAACCAAATGGATCCTAAGCAAAATTGACACTTTCTAGCAAAGCGTCTCCTTAGTCGATCAGCTGCATAGTTTTGATGGATTCAAGTAATTTGCTAAAATATTTAATTCATGTACAAATCTTAACTTAACTTCTTAATTAATTTCAGACGTGTCTTAGTTAAAACTAGAGCCATTGCTGCTTTATGAATCAAACGTTGTAAACTTATAGGTCTTAATTGTATTAAGTAACATGTGAATCATCGATGACACTCGTTCAGTCGTGAGTCGTTAAGCGTTTGTTTTAGTCGTTTGGATAAAGATGTGAGTCTCCCCCCACCCCTTCCTTCATAATTCCTCAAGCCTTAAGTTTAATGTGATCAACAAAACTAAAAAACAGCGACGCCGACAACAAAATTAATATTCTATAAAATTTATTTTGAGTAGATTATCTTAAAGGATGCTGTAGATGGATCCCATATACCTGAAGTGTTGGAGGAATGTAAAAAAGAAGAAAATGGTGAAAAGACTTCAGTTGATGGTAGAGATGGACACCTTTGACTTTTATGCATTTTGTTCGTTCATCGTTTGTTTTTCTTCAATCGTTCAAATTGATTTCGCTCTTTTGTAAAATTATTGTTCATTTTCCATCTACTTCGTTCGTTTTCTCACTAAAAGATCGTTCAGTAAAATCGTTCGTTCAGTAGAATCGTTTGTTCAATAAAATCGTTCGTTCATTAAATGCTATGGTCTTTTTAAAAGTTTGGTCCAAAAATCGTTCGTTCCTCGAAATTGTTTGTTCAATAAAATCGTTTGTTCATTAAAATACGAAAGTTATTTTCCAAATCTTTTGGAAAGTTCACTTGATTTTTTCTTTGTTCGTTCTCAAAAATGTTGTTCGTTCAAAAAGAACTATGTCCATCTCTAGTTGAAGGTTACACGGAAGACATGAAGAAGAGTGGGAAAGATTTACTACTCCAACATCTTCTCTTAACTCACAGTTTTGTTATTGCAGATGTTCAGCTGATTGCAGATTTTCCTCAGTATGTTAGGTAAACATCAAATATTTTTTTTTAAATATTTACAACACAAAAGTTCTGACTTCAGTCCCCAACGAAACAATAACAAAATTCCTAACTACATACTTTTCAGCTTAATTCACCCTTAAAAAATTGAAAAAAAATTTGGAAAAAATGTCTGGCCAATTTTGTAAATATGCAACTTGTTCAGGTATTGGAAGAACAAATTCAACGACAAGCCCGTGACTGCCTACTGTACCTCTTTACGAGCAGAGGTCTCAACCCAGACCACCGAAGCTGGAACAGTAAAAGAAATGCGCGATTTCTCCCTACTTTCTGATATAGTTCCTGAGGACAAGGAGCTTCGGAAGAAATTGCAGCTTGAACGGTTGGAACAAGTTCTAAAAATCCACGAGCAAGAAAATGGCAGCCAACAATTTTCCCGCATTTGTTTGTATTGTAAAAAAGTTTTTAGTCAGCATTCTAAACTCTTTGATCACATGGCTTTCGATCACAACTTCAGCGTTGGCCAGCCAGCAAACCTAGTCTTCGTAAACAAGGAATCCCATGATTACTTGCAAGTTTTTTTTTGCAATATGCCAGGGCAAAACCTGGCCCTCAAACACGGCAAAAAAACAATAAAAAAATATTTTATTGTTTTTATCCGTCATTCGAAAATCTAGTTTTAGTACAGTTTACACCAGCACTTCGGAGCTGTCAAAATAATTTACAAAATGTCATTCTTGAGAATTTTTCAATAGTTTTTATACTATCATAACTTTATGATTTTAAAAATAAATGAATAGCCATGAATATGCAAGAACAGGTTTACTCCATATCCTCATTTGATTAATAAACTAGATATCTGCAGCATTAAATTATCCGAAAGTTAAGAAAACGACATTTTTTTAATTCTTTCGATGTCTCCGAAGGACTGGGTTAACCTATATTATATTTATTTATTCCCTATCTGATTACTATTTGATCTGTAGATTTAAAATGCGACAAAAAACAATAAGTTGACACAAGAGTTGCTACTTTTGTAACTTATTTACATAAACTGAAAGTATTAGTAAAACTCAGTGGTTTTTTTTCAGGTTAAACCCAAGTTAAGCAATATTTTAATGAAAATTTTATTGTTTAACCCTATTCCTGCTGGGGGTCAATTTGACCCCCCCCCCCTGTAGTTTTTTTTTTACATAACTCAAAAAGTATTGGTCTGAGGCTGTTGTTTTCTGACTTTTCTTACATACCCAAAGCCCTTCCTTTAGGCCTAAACCGGGCTTTAATACTAACTGCCTGAGTCCTCAGGCACACTGCCTGAATGACTGTTTTTGCCTGTAACAAACTAAATCTTTGTTTTGACCCACTTTCACTTGTTAGATTTTGAAAAAATTTAGCTTTTTGGAAAGCCTATGACATAAGGAAACGGATTGCACAAGTTTTGCGAAAAAAAAATTGCAAATTTTTTGCAAACAACCTGTCAAAGGAAATTTGCACATTTTTAGTTTTTCTTGATTATAAATCAGGTTATTTAAAATTTTGCAAAAAGTTTTGCATATTTGAAATGGCATGGTCAAGGTCTTTTCAAAAATGTATAATTTTTCATTTTTTGGACAAATTTTTTTTTTGCAAACATTTTCACTATATAACTGGATTTTGCGATAAAAAATTCAATTTTTGCAAATTTGCAAATTTTTTTGCAGATTCTAAAAGTAGAGCACAAGAGCTTTCTAATGATGTATCATTTGTCATATTTGGACATAAAACATGGGATTTAGAGGGGGGGGGGTCAATTTGACCCCCCCCCAGCATATCCTGGTTTTCAAGTACCCCAGCAGGGATAGGGTTAAACGTCAAAAATGGAAATTTTATCCAAATCTTTAAAAAAAGAAATTGAAAATAAGGAATAGTATAAAATAGATGTTTCACGATGACATTCTTGAAACCCAGTTAACATTTAATTTAGATAATTGAACAAAAATTGTTCAATTTTTTTATCACAGTATTTTTATGAATCCCTATGACTTCATAACGGCGTAAACCTGTCTCTGATTAATGAATATATAAGCTATTTAGAATTTTACCTGTATATTTATATATTATGCTTTAAATACTTATTTTCTTAAAATAGATATATATATATATATATATATGCCAATAGCTAGTTAATTGTTTATAACGCTATTTAAGTCACTAGAAATTCAAGGCGCTTCGCGCCCTTCTTTCTAGCGCTTCGAGCCCATCTTCTAAATTAGTTGTGAACATGTTCTCTTTGTGTACATCGTAAAACAAAACAAAAAATAATTCGCGGATTTTCACAAAAAATTTCGCGGATTTTCAAAATTTTTAAAAATTTAATGACGATCGAATTTTGATGGAGACAAATATAATATTTGAAATTTTGATTTTTCATAAACCTTCCCTGGGGTCCCTAGATGTCCCACAAAAAATTTGGGCCCGATCGGTTCAGCCGTTTTGACGTTTATTGGATACAATCAAACAGACAGACAGACAGACAGACAGACAGACAGACAAGCCAAATTTATATATAGATTAAATGCGTTGACCATAGATTAATTAACAATAACAGATAGGACACTAGATGTCGTCTTTTTAAGGTTCTGGGGTTTTTCGGTCACAGTAATCCTGAGGCAGCAGCACAAAGGAATTTCACGCAGGCAGCGCATGCTCTCTCTGTCTTGTATTTAACGCTTACTGCGCGGAACTCCTTTGGGCTGCTGCCTCACGGTTATTGTGAACGAAAAATCCCTAAATCTTGAAAAGATGACATCTAGTGTCCTATCTGTTATTTTTAATGTATCAATGGCGTTGACATTTTTTCCCGGAATTTAATGATAAATCTTGGATTTGGTTTAGTTGCTGGACCTGCTGCAAGGGAAGTTGGATGGGTTGGTCTGTCTGTACTGTGAGAAGGTGTTCAAGAGTAGGGAGGTGCTGAAGGAGCACATGAGGAAGAAAGGGCACAAGAAGCTCAATCCACACAACAAGATGTATGATGAGTTCTATTTAGGGGTGTAACCAACCTTTCACATTTTTTTTGTAAAATTCTTGTCAAGAAATTATCAGGGGTGTTTATTTTTCAGAATTCTGATTTTTGATGAATTGGGGAAGAAAATGAAAAATGGGACATCGAAGTAAAAGTTTTTTTATTCTTTTTTTATACTTTTTCATTCTTTTTCACTCTATTTTATACTTTTTCATTCTTTTTCATTCTTTTTCATACTTTTTCATACTTTTTCATTCTTTTTCACTCTTTTTCACACTTTTTCATACTTTTTCATTCTTTTTCATTCTTTTTCATACTTTTTCATACTTTTTCATACTTTTTACCCAAAAAATCATTTCTTTTCCCTGAAAAATCATTTATTTCCGCGATTCAGCAAAATAAATTATAAAAAAACTGCACAGCCATGCCACCGATAGAATAATTTTCTTGTCTGCGCTNAAATTCGATATCTTCTGCATGCCAACTTTTTCCACCTTTTTGATACTTAATACCCTTAACTTATGTCTTGATTAATTAATTCGGTTCTTCGGTTTAAACTGTGCTTTTTCAAAAAGTTTTCCTTTATAAAAATCATATTTGTTTATTCTTCATGTGTGTTACTGTTTATCGTCTATAATAATCGAATGACATTTCTCTGGGAATCTAAGAGGGGTGTAAGAATTTCGAAGATCTTTGGGGGAAAATGAACAAGTGGACACCGAAAAGTAAGTTATTTCAGTCTTTTTGATTCTTTTTATCCAAAATTTTTTTTATTTTCACCCAAAAATGATTATTCCCGAATTTCGAAGAAAATATATACCCCTGAAATAAACATAATTTACCCTCTTTTACGGAAGATAATAAATAATCATATTGTTTTCGTCGTAAAATAAAATCGAAAGTTTGGTTTTATTAGTGAACTATCTTGAGTTTGGTAAGAACTGGGAGGATATCTCTAGGGAGGGGGGAGAGGAGGAAATTGTCTCAGGGTTCGATGTTGATCAGGTACAGATTTGATTACGTAAATTTGAGTAGAGGTAGATTTGAATATAGGTAGATTTGATTACGTAAATTTAAGTACAGGTAGATTTGAGTATAGGTAGATTTGATTACGTAAATTTGAGTACAGGTAGATTTGATTACGTAAATTTGAGTACAGGTAGATTTGAGTATAGGTAGATTAGAGTACAGGTAGATTAGAGTACAGATAGATTAGAGTACAGCTAGATTAGATCACAGGTAGATTTGATTACGTAAATTTGAGTATAGGTAGATTTGAGTGCAGGTAGATTTGAGTACAGGTAGATTAGAGTACAGGTAGATTAGAGTACAGGGAGATTTGATAACGTAAATTTGAGAACAGGTAGATTTAAGTTTAGGTAGATTAGAGTACAGGTAGATTTGATTACGTAAATTTGAGTACAGGTAGATTTGATTACGTAAATTTGAGTATAGGTAGATTTGAGTACAGGTAGATTTGAGTACAGGTAGATTTGAGTATAGGTAGATTAGAGTACAGGTAGATTTGAATACAGTTAGGTTTGAGTTCAGGTAGATTTAAATACAGGTAGATTTGAGTACAGGTAGATTTGAGTTCAGGTAGATTTGAGTAAAGGTAGATTTGAGTACAGGTAGATTTGAGTGTAGGTAGATTAGAGAATATTTAGATTTTAGTACAGGTAGATTTCAGTTCAGGAAGATTTGAGTTCTGGTAGATTTGAGTACAGGTAGATTTGAGTACAGGTGGATTTGAGTTCAGGTAGATTTGAGTTCAGGTAGATTTGATAACGTAAATTTGAGAACAGGTAGATTTAAGTTTAGGTAGATTAGAGTACAGTTAGATTTGATTACGTAAATTTGAGTACAGGTAGATTTGATTACGTAAATTTGAGTATAGGTAGATTTGAGTACATGTAGATTTAAGTATAGGTAGATTTGAGTGCAGGTAGATTTGAATACAGGTAGATTTGAGTACAGGTAGATTTTAGTTCAGGTAAATTTGAGTACAGGTAGATTTGAGTACAGGTAGATTTGAGTGTAGGTAGATTAGAGAACATTTAGATGTTAGTACATGTAGATTTCAGTTCAAGTAGATTTGAGTTCAGGTAGATTTGAGTACAGGTAGATTTGAGTACAGGTAGATTTGAGTTCAGGTAGATTTGAGTACAGGTAGATTTGAGTTCAGGTAGATCTGAGTTCAGGTAGATTTAATTGCAGGTGTATTTTATCATAGGTAGATTAGAATACAGGTAGATTTGAATAGAGGTAGATTTGAGGAAAGGTAGATTAGAGTACAGGTAGATTTGAGTTCAAGTAGATTTAAGTACAGTTGTAGTTGAACACATGTAGATTTGAGTACAGGTAGATTTAAGTACAGGTAGCTTTAATTACAAGTAAATTTGAGTACAGGTAAATTTTAGTTCAGGTAGATTTAAGTACAAGTGTAGTTGAGCACAGGTAGATTTGAGTACGGTAGATTTGAGTTCAGGTAGATTTAAGAACAGGTGTAGTTGGGTACAGGTAGATTTGAGTACAGGTAGATTTGAGTACAGGTAGTTTTTAGTACAGGTAGATTTGAGTACAGGTAGATTTGAGTACAGGTAGATATGAGTACAGGTAGATTTCAGTACAGGTAGATTTGGCTAATTTGGTAGATTTGGTTTGGCTAATTTTGAAAAAGAGCTCAAATAAAATATAATTGTACCAGGATGATAACTACGAGTGGAGTGATTGGAAGGATAATGTAGGCCGGGTCATCTGCTTGTTCTGCCCGGCCAGCTACAATCAGAACCAGGAACAATATTCATCAATAATATAAAAGTTAACAATCTTTTCAAGTGGCAATTTAAGTTTTTTTTGTTGATTTATTTTCTTGTTCTTTTATTTGCATATTACTTTCATTTAACACACTGCAATAGAGCATGTATAGAGGGATACCCACACAGGATGAGACTTCAGAGACGATTGTACGGAACTTCTTAATTTCACTTTCTTCAAGAAAGTTTCTTGCATTTAGGGTTCTTTGTAGGCCAAAAATGGCTTATTCATGTGCTCAATCTTTCAGTAAACCATCAAAATACTCAATTGAGTTCGAAACTTAAAAAACAAGCTTCAAATCGTCATATGAAAACAAAAGCATCATGGCCAGGTTCGGCAGAAAACGTTATTTAAGCGTTATTTGCATTTCCACAAGTCCAATTGGGGCGAAAACAAAATATTTCGATTTTTTTATCTAAATAAATATTTTCAAACGTCAATTTTTCGGGAAATGAAGATATTTTCACACTGATTTTTTTAACAAACCCTTTTTTTCTTTGTCAAATTCTATTAATTTTAAAGATATTTCGGCTCCCCCTTCGAAACCCTTGTGCATCCACGCCCTACTCGTACTCCTAACTGGAGTGTTAAATTTCTTAATTTTGTTATTGATAAATTTGGTTTTTAGGATCTGTTCCTTCATATGGAGGAGGTTCATGGATTTAATTTTACTCAAATTAAACAGGAAAATATTATTTATTAAAATTTGTTCATTTCTTTTAGAAAGTATTTTAATGTTTTTTCTATAAATAAACCATGTAAAAATAAGGTTCTTGATTTCAGACCTTATATAAAGTGTAAACCCTACAGTATAACAGTATACAGTACGCTTTCGGAGAACTTCCAGCCTCATGAACAGAGTTTCCTATATCTTATTGGATTATCTCCAAGCATTAACGCCAAAATACGCAGAAAATACTCGAAAAACCTGGCATTTTCTGCCAGCAAATTTTATATTAGCCTTATACAATTTTTTACAATGGTTCTTCTCAAATTTTCGGATTAGTCCCGAAAATCTTAATTTAGAGCCATTAACGATCCAAAATGATGTGGGACACCCTGTATTAACGATCCAATATGATGTGGGACACCCTGTATTAACGGTTCAATATGATGTGAGACATCCAGTATCAACGATCCAATATGATGTCGGAAACCCTGTATTAGCGATCCAATATGATGTGGGACACCCTGCATTAACGATCCAATATGATGTAGGACACCCTGTATTACATTTTTTTATGGTTATAAGTGCATTTTGCTTAAAGAGAGTGTTTGCGAAAAATGAAAGGGCGTATAGGCTTACGGCGAAAAATAATCGCTTTTGATCTCTACTAATCTTTCTTCTATCTGTTGTATCTATAAGGAGAAAATTGTTAAAAACTACTCATGCTGAGGAACGTAGCCTCCATACAAATTCAACTCAGATCGTAAAATAATCAATTTAATTCCAAACAAATCATTCAGATATTACAAACAATAGTCATCGATTATTTTTCGACGCATTCATATATCTGCAGCATTCCATCTTCAGTATGTAAAGAATACGACATTTTATAAATTCGTTTAATACTCCGAATTACTGGGTTAAATTGTATTAATTTACAAGCGGCAATCTTTATCTTTGTGGCACTGCAATTCAGAAACAAGCATTGTCAATTTCATAATTGAATTTATTTTCAAAAGTGTTAAACTAATTTAATTTTGTTTAATTGTGGAATAATATTTTCTGTCAGGATCTTAAATTGGATTTCTACCAGCAAGTAAAGATGATTAATTATATCAGAAGATGTGTTCATTTAAACACATGTATAGGTAGGGCATTCATTGTTTTTTTCGATTTTTCATTCAATTTTTTTTCAAGTTAGTTATTTTTTCTTCATTTTTGCTTTATCTCGGAATCTCATCTGTCTGAGGCTGTTGAAATTTTCTGACTTTTTCCTAAATTCACATAGCCCTCCCTTTAGGTCTAAAACTGGGCTTTTACACTCATTGCCTGAGTCCTCAGTCACACTGCCTGAATGACTACTTTTTCCTGTAACAAACAAATCTTTGTTTTGGCCCACTTTCAGTTCTCAGATTTTGATAACTTTTAGCTTTTTAAAAGACCTTGACATAAGGAAACGGATTGCACAAGTTTTGCAAAGAAATTTTTGCTAATTATTTACATACAACCCGTCAAAATAAATTTGCACATTTTTAATTTTTCTTAATTACACATCAGGTTATTTAAAATTGAGCAAAAAGTTTTGCATATTTGAAATGTCATGGTCAAGGGCTTTTCAAAGATGTATATTTCATCATTTTTATGACAGTTTTTTATGCAAACATTTTTACTCTTTAACTGGATTTTGCAAAAAAAAAAATTTTTTTAGCAAATTTTTAATTTTTTGGGCAGATTCTTAAAGTAGAGCATAAGAACTTTTCAATGATGATTTGTCAAATTTGAACATCAAGCATGGGATTTAGAGGGGGGAAGTCAAATTGACTCACCCTTCCACAGCGTATCCTAGAATTATAAAAATTTAAGAACTTAAAGAAAGGAATGTGATCTTATATCTAAATGCTTTAAACACTTCATTGTAAAAGGACTTGTTGTAGACTAAAGTAACCCTTGAAACCTTAATCTGCTCAATAATGCAGAAAGTAACGTCGTGTTTCTAGCTTGATTGGTCTTTGATGAGCACTGTATGCGCAAGTCACTTTGCGCAGAAACCACAAATGAAACAAAAACAAAAATGGTGGACCATTTCAAAATTACGCTTTTCCTCGTAAATGTTTTTTTATCGCCGAGGGGGGGGGGGGTTACATTCGGGAAAATTGTCATCTATTCTCTTAATAAGGATATTTTGATTTGTTAGGATGTAGCGAGGTATTCCCTACCCGGGATTTGATGTTGGAGCATCTTAATTGGAGTAATCATTATACTCCACAACCTGGAGACTGGAACCAACCTCAATTTTTCTTCCCAACATACGAGAACGATAATCTACTTCATTGTCTAGAGGTATTATATCCTACAGGTCGATAATCTACTTCATTGTCTAGAGGTATTATATCCTACAGGTCGATAATCTACTGCATTGTCTAGAGGTATTATATCCTACAGACTTTCAGTCCTTTTAAGGAGCCTTCAAAATTTGAGTGGTTTTATCGCTAAAAACTTAATGAAGAACAAAAAAATTATTAATTTTTTTTTCTGGAATATTTTTTGGAAAATGGACATACAATAAACAATTTAATGAGTTGATATAATAAAATTCCTGAATAAAATTAAAGAACAATTTGCAACTGTTTGTTTGAATTTATTAATTGATTGATTGATTGATTGGTTGATTTGTTGATTGATTGATTGATTTGAAATGTTTAGGATGATAATGAGATGTCTAGTGTTCCAATAGTTGCCGAGGAACTTAAAACTGAGATCTCTGATTCTATACTTCAAGACGAGCTTGTTAGAATATCTCTCGGCAAACGAAATTTATGAGATACATAATAATAAATTAATAATAGTTTCAATTGAAATGTGAAATTTGTTTCGCGAAAATTAAAGTTGTCGCATATTTTTTTCTCACAAAATTCCGCATCGTTTTCGCTTCGTTTCGAAAAATTCATTTTTGCCATAAAGTTTTCAATTTACTTAAGTAATTTTTCGCGAAATTTTGCATTTTTTCGCGAAAGTTTTCGTTCGCTGGAAATCCTAAATGTAAAATTTGGAGTTGGAAAACAGAAAATTAGACATTTAAATCATAGAAGATTCAAGTCAATTTCTTTTTTTATAAAAGAAAAGGTTTAAACGGATGAAGATCCTGGCTCAGTATATAAACTGGAAAAATGAAAAGTATTTGAAGGGGTATTTTAATTTCATTTTGTTGCGCATGAAGAATTTATGAACATTCAAGATTTAATCTTTTATTAAATCTTTTATTTAATCTTTTATTAAATGTCCTTTTTTATGCTAAACCTCAATAAACGATTCAAAGTTTAGAAAGTTTTTAACAATCACCTTATTAGTTAACAGTTCTTTTTTTAGCTGGTTTTGATTTGATGTTTTGCCCCTTAAATCCCAGATCTTGAATAATTCGATCATTATTGGTAAAATATTGTCTGAATACATGGGAACCCTGCCTTGTTTAGAGAACCTGGAATTGATTTCCTGTGAACAACTCGCAGACAATGGATTATTGCAGTTGCTTCAACTGTGTTGACTAAACACTCAGATCAAATACGAATACAACTGAAGAGAATCTGTCTGAATGCAGTCACATTAGAATATATTTTTATTAGTTATTTTTTATTTTGTTTGAGGCTCCATTATTAAACATTAAAAATGTTTTAATATTTGATTGACGCAAAAAATAAATGCTTTGTATATTTTTTAACCTATAATTTTATTTATTACAAATATTTTTTATTTCAGACAAAAATGGTTTAACTGGTAAAATAATAAATTTGTGTACATTATAGTATTTCCCAGATCACAAAGTTACGTAAGTTTTATTTCAATGTACTTTCCTTATTTGTTAAACTTTGATATTATTCTTGAAGTATTGTTTTCTGTCAAATAAAACAAAATGTTTTGCAAAAAACTGCATTATGCACAAATATTTTTTGTTCCACCGCATATTCTGCATTTTTGTGCATTCCTGTTGTAAAAAACCGCGCAAATTTCCGCTTTTTTTTTGTGAAATTCTGGGATAAAAAATGTTTAAATTCCGCGAACAAAATTATATAATGATTTAATTCTACGAAAAAAAAATGCGCAAATATTGCACTTAGAAAATGTGTGTAAAAAATGTTCAAATTGACGCAAATCCGAGTACAAACTGCATGAAAACAGATTTCCTCGCAGTTAAAGTTTTTTAGCAAAATTTTGTTACAGCTTCAACTTTAAATATGCTTGGATTTTTTTTTTGGAATTTCTCATTTTTTGTGTTTGTTTCCGAAAAATCAATTTTTGCACTAAATGCAACAAAAAGTTTGCGGAATATCATAGCTAACTTGTGCATTTTTGCATAATGCTCTGCAAATTAAATTGTTAAATACCAAAGCAAACTTGAAGATTTTTGAATAATGCTTAACTCTTAAGAAATAGAGGTGCAAATTCTTACAAATAATTTATATTCTTCTTTTTATTGCACATGGTAGAAACAAAAGTTACATTAAAAAGAATGTGAGCCAAAAAGAAAGTGCTCTTTGTAATAAATAAATAAATATGTTATTACTTCAGGACAACCATGGATAAAGAAGAGGGGATAGCTAGTAGGTGTAAACCTAAAGGAATCAGAGATAATGGAAGAATTATTACTTCTCTTCTCCCTCTGTTGAGTGTACTAACACTGGACAATATGTGTCCTGAAATAATCAGGCATATTCTTCAGGTACAGACTTTTCAAACTTTGATTGATTTAAAGGGACTGTAGGCATAGTTTTCTGGAGGCCTTCATTTTTAAAGTGACATCTATGATGATGTCAGAGATATTCTTATTTTTTAGATTGTCAAATATATTTCTTTTTCTTCCAAAATTATGATAATCCTAAATTAACATTAATATTTTGCAGTTCCTGGATTACAGAAGTAAGAAGATGCTGAGGGGAGTGTCCTCTACTCTCAAGAACAGGGTTGAAGGATGTGGGGAAAAACTTGTTCATTACTGGAGGTTTTCTACCGAGTTTACAACAGATCAGCTCATCAAGTTTGCTGATGAAGTTGAAACAGTTTTAGGTAATTGATACATTGAAATAAATATATTTTACCTGTTTTTAAGTTCCAAGGGCGTACCCAGGAGGGGGCAGTGTTCCCCACCTAGACCTGTAAAGTGGGGCCCACAATCCCCCCAGAACTCAGCTTTCACACTTTTCAAATCTTTAACTGAAGAGTGAAGAGTGAAAAACATTGGAGATATTAGTTTACTAGACTTAAAGGAAGCTTTGCGTCCATCTTTTATTTTAACTTTTAATTGTGGCTTTATCTGTGAGCATCTTCTCTTTGTACAAAATAAAACAAAACAAAAAGTTCACGGATTTTCGAATATTTTTTTGCGCATTTTTAAAACATGACTCAAGTTGATTTTTTTGTTTTAAAACTGTTTTTACTATTTTTGGCATAAAACACCAATAATTTAAAATATGATTTTTAGAAACATGTTTTTAATGCTAGTTTTGTTAGAAGTTAAGATAAGGCAGTACTTACAAGGTCATTGGACTGAATGTGTAGTGTGCACATTTAAGGTATCTCATATGTATGCCTAGGACTGGACTCGGTCAAATTTTTTTAGCCGTTTCATTAGTTGGAACCGTTAAAAAAAGGAATTTCATGTATAGCCGTTAATTTTAAATTTGGTTTAGTTAAAGGTATTTTCCGTTTATTTAGTTGCCATTAACTCAATTTTATTAACTGCATAAATGGAAATATTTCAACAACGGTTTTTTCTTCAATTTTAAAATTTTTTATTAGAAGTTGAGTGAAGTGCCAAAAAAACTCGCTATCGATTTTTAAAATTAATAACGGCGCAAGCCGTTAACAGTTTTTTGTAGTATTAACGGCGGTAATGGTTTGCTAATACTCCAAAATATTCAAAATTCATAGGTTGGCCAATTCACTAAATGACATCGTTTGTAAGCTATTTATGAAAAAGATAATCCTTGAATAATTTGCCATATTTTCAAACCATCAGCCGTTTGTTTCTGAACCATGCATGAATAGCGCATTTTCCAAATAATGACAATTAACTTGTTTCGTTTTTCAAACTTTTATAAAATGGTTCCAAAAAATTTGAAGTTTTACTAATTCCAAAATGTTTTTATGCTAAACAATTGTTTTCCTTATATTATGTCGAATTTAGAATTCAGAAAAAATATTGCAACGTTTTGAACCCAAACAAAAAAAAACAATTTTGTAATGTTGTAAGTTTTATTAAAATTTTTTAACCCTAAACATGCATAGGGTAGGCTACGGGACAGTAAAAGGCCAGTCTGTGCATTTCAAAAGAAACAAAAGAAGACATTCAACAACCTAAAAATTCAGTTTAAAATTTTTTTTTCATAAGTTTCATGCAATTTTGAGCGGAAAAAAGAACGAAATTCGCCATTTTTTAAAACACATCAGTTTTCTGTTTGTTTCAAATGTTATTTGGAAAAAATGGCTAATTAGTTTTGTTAAAGATTTAAAAATTAACGGTGTTTGCCGTTCGTTAGCAGACTCTTCCGTTAGTTTTCTAAAACCTCCGTCACATTAATGGAAGTTGCCCAGCCCTATTTATGCCTGATATCCAAGATGTCAAATGTTCTGAATTTACAGTTTAAATTTTGCCCACCACCCTAATTGCTAAAAAATGCTAATTAATTTACCAATTTTTCAATATTTGTAAAAATCTACAATTCACATTTTAATTAGCTAATAGCTGTACGTTTATTGTTGAAAGATGTAAATAATCCACCAGCATTTAATTTAAAATGAGACTCTATTAGAATTGGGGGGACTCATTCCCACAACCTCTGTTATTAGATGTTTATAAATATCTCCTTCTAAAACATCTAATTTTGTGTTTTTGTTATATTTTTATAAATAAATTACTTTCTATTTCATATTTCCAGGATTTGAAGCAGAAGATGCTAGAGATGATGGTGTTGAGTATCTTGTGAAGAAACATCCTGAAATTCTCATGTTTCAACTTGGAAAAGAATCCTGGCAAAATAGTAAATTGCCTTCAACTGGATTGAATGAAATATTCTCCCTTCCATCCTTGTCTACCTTGATTATAGAAAGAAGCATTGAATTTATTTCTGGAATAAATGTCAACATAGTTTCAAAACAACTCCAAACTCTACAGCTGACTTGTAATAAAACTCTGAATGAGGGTCTGAATAATGACTGGTTTCTACAAATATTGGAACAGTGTGGGAGTACCCTTAAAACTCTGACCTTGGAGAATTCGAATATTACTGGTGAAATATTGATTAAATACAAGGGAACCCTGCCTTGTTTAGAGAACCTGAAATTAAGAGGCTGTGAACAACTCACGGATAAAGGACTGCTACTGATACTTCAGCTTTATGAAAGTACACTTAGATCCCTGGATATATCAGGAATAAAAGTAATGGGAGAAAATCTGTCTGAATACAAGGGAACCCTTTCTTGTTTAGAGAACCTGAACATGAGTGAATGTAATCAACTCACAAATAAAGGACTTCTGCAGATACTTCAGCTTTGTGGAAGTACACTTAGATTCCTGGATATATCAGGAACAGAAGTAACAGGAGAAAATCTTTCTGAATACAAGGGAACTATTCATTGTTTAGAGAACCTGAACATGAGATACTGTGAACAACTTACTAATAAAGGACTTCTGCAGATGCTACAGCTTTGTGGAAGCACACTTAGATCCCTGGATATAGAGGGAACACATATAGCTGGAGAAAATCTGTCTGAATACAAGGGAACCCTGCTTATTTTAGAGAACCTGAACATGAGTATCTGTAAACAACTCACAAACAAAGGACTACTTCAGATACTACAGCTTTGTGGAAGTACACCAAGATCCCTGGATATATCAAGTACAAATATAACTGGAGAGAATCTGTCTGAATACAAGGGAACCCTGCCTTGTTTAGAGAACCTGGACCTGTGGGGCTGTAATCAACTCACACACAAAGGACTATTGCAGATACTACAGCTTTGTGGAAGTACACTTAGATCCCTGGATACATCAGGAACAAATGTAACTGGAGACAATCTGTCTGAATACAAGGGAACCCTGCCTTGTTTAGAGAACCTGGACATGAGTGACTGTAATAAACTCACAAACAAAGGACTTCTGCAGATACTACAGCTTTGTGGAAGTACACTTAGATCCCTGGATATATCAGGAACAAATATAACTGGAGAGAATTTGTCTGAATACAAGAGAACCCTGCCTTGTTTAGAGAACCTGAACATGAGTATCTGTGAACAACTTACAAACAAAGGATTACTACAAATACTTCAGCTTTGTGGAAGTACACTTAGATCCCTGGATATATCAAGTACAAATATAACTGGAGAGAATCTGTCTGAATATAAGGGAACCCTGCCTTGTTTAGAGAAACTGAACATGAGATACTGTAGACAACTTACAAACAAAGGACTGCTGAAGATACTACAGCTTTGTGTAAGTACACTTAGTTCCCTGGATATAATATAGTTGGAGAGAATCTGTCTGAATACATGGGAACCCTGCCTTGTTTAGAGAACCTGAACATGAGATATTGTGAACAACTTACAAACAAAGGACTGCTGGAGATACTACAGCTTTGTGGAAGTACACTTAGATTCCTGGATATTGGGAATACGACAAGTCAAAATATGAACAATTTTCTTCATCGAATGTCATCTTTTTATTATCTTAAACAGTTGTCAAAATCTGCTTCGGATTTATAGATGCAAGATTAGAAAATGCGTTATCATTTACTTTTTTTAAACCTTTCAACGCATGTTTATATACATATGTGTTAGATTTATATTTTTTTATTAAATTTTATTGCAAGTTTTACATATTTTTTAGTTTTTAACTAATTTTTTTCTTCTTCTTATAATATCTCTTTGGGTATAAAGGAATTGAGTCTTTGGAACAACATCAAATATTTAAACCACAATATCTTTAGAACTCGATGTTGTAAACCTTTGTTATTTCAAACTCAGATTACTTGATCTAACAGAATTCATAGTTTGAAATATCTAAGGTCTGCAACATTTTGTTCCAAAGATATAGTGATTAGAAAATCAGAGTTTGTGGCAAAGACTCAATTCCTTTCCAAAAATAAAAAAATAGTTTTTGCAAAGTTGGAACCTTCTGAGATTGTTGTGGTGTCTTAAAGTTTCAAAACCCATTAAAAGTACTTAAAAAGTGAACCATCTTATTGACCCTACAATACAATTTTTTGTCTCAACCAGTTCAAAATTTAACACTTTTTTTGACTTTAAACTTGCGAGTTTACTTTATCTTGTTAAATGGTCATTTATTTATGTATTATATTTTGTAATTCAGATGTTATGTTTAATTGAGATTATCAAGATAAATTTTTTTTTTCATCTGAAAGGGTTAGTAATCAGTATTTAGTATTTTTGGAGATAAAGAAATGCATTAGGCATATTGGAATTTTGAGTTATATATTTTTAATAATTAAAAATAATGTCCCATTAAGGAATAAAATCTTCAAATAATTTCTACAAAAGGGGAAGTAAAAGCAAAATTGGCCCAGGTTTTATATTTTACTGGACTTGTAAATAATTTTAACGGAGTAATAGTACATTGCTCTGTCGGCCATTTTAAATCATTTCAAATTTTGGCGGTTCTTTGTTTTGAATTGGCGCATTTTCAAAAAGAAGAAAAATTTTAACTATTTTCCAAAATTTCTTCCCCCATTATGATGCTCCACTAACCTTCCCTGGGGTCATGTAATACCAACGGACAAACAAACAAACAGACAAGAAAATCTTATTTTTTATTTTAGTTTATTTTGTTAAATATTTGAAGTTTTTAGATTTTCATAAATTTGCTTTAAATGATAAGCACTTAAAGTTGACCACAAAATATTATCGAATTTATATATTTTAAGTTTTCAGAACGATAGTTATATTTAAAGTTTGACATTATATATTTAAACATTACAGACTAGGCTTAATCCTCTATTTATGATCCTCCATATTAACTTTTAACTGTGGCTCTATCTGTGAGCATCTTCAATTAATACAGTATAAAACAATAACAACAAAAAAAGTTCGCGGATTTTCAAATATTTTTTCGCGGATTTTGAAATTTCACTAAAACATAAAGCTTTTGTAATTTTGAGCATCTATAAACATTTCCCTGGGGTCATGCAGGGTCCCACACAAAATTTGGTCCCGATCGGTTCAGCCGTTTTGACGTTTAGTGTATACAAACAAACAAACAAAGGCTGTCCAGCAGTTGTGTCATAGTTAGTTGTCATTGGGAAATAATCTTTTCTTAAAATATAAATTAACATGTGACACATGTCATTATATCCATTTTTAAAGGGCTTTTCAAATATATAAGTTTTAGCCCTGTAGCTCAAATAAGTTATTAACCATTTCTATTTTTTTTGAAACGCCAACCCGCCGTTTGACCTTCCTCCACCCTGCCCTATGAATCAAAAAAAAAATTTTAGCAAAATTTGTTTGTAACTATTTTATTATGAAAACACGGGGGGTGGAAACCCCCTCCCCCCCCCAAACGGGATAGGGTTGAAGGAATCAACAAAATTGCTTTCGTGAGAAAGCAAACCAAATTAGGAAAGTATTCAATTATGGCCTTATATATTCGCACATTTCGGTATATTCATTTCTATTGTCTAAAGAAAATTTTGGTATTTTTTGAAAGAAAGGATGGAAGGAAGTGAAGAACTAGATGCGGATCAAAAGTTAAAACTTCAGGTATGTGATTTAAAGTTTGATTATTATAATGATATGGATAAAAAAATGTAACATTAACTGGAAGTTTTTATTACTCCTTTTGAAACTTTTTATCCAAAAGTTTATCCATTATCCTCTAATATCCCCTAATGAAATAGTCACTTTCCCCCAATTTTTTACCACTTAAATTGTGGCGCTTCGCGCAAACATACAGTGTGTCCTAATAAACATGGGAATTAAATGAGGACGTCTATATCATCTTTGTTCCAAGCGGGATTATTGCGTAAATATACTTTTGTAGTATCACACTTAAACCATTTAACACCGAAAACTAATAGTCGTGGGATTTCCAAAATGCGGTCTACCATTTTACAACTTTATAATTGACGGAGATATATTAGGAAATTTGTTAATATTGCAGTTAACTAAATATCAACATATCTATCTGTATATCTTATCTAGGGTTTCCAATGTAATAGATTTTTCTCTTACGCTTAATTACGTGCAGTTACGCTTAGTAATTTTCATTTCGCGAAATTACGGCGTAATTTCGCGTAATTTCTACAACGTAATTTCGCGAACTTTTGTAATGATTACGCGTAATAAGCGAAACGATAATTACGGCGTAATTTTGCGTAATTTTTACGAGGTAATTTCGCGAAATTTTGTATTAATTACGCGTAATTAGCGAAACTTCAATTTCGCGAAATTTCTACAAAGTAATTTTTTCGAAATTTTGCAATAATTACATGTATGCAATTTTCAATTTTCGACGACTTGTTAATATTTCAACCTACTTTCTCAAGTTTACCTTCCTCCACCTTGTTTGAAAAAAATGTCAATAAAATCGTCAAAATGTGTTTGACATGGTTGTAGCGGGCATATCCTTACACATACTTTCCCGCTATAATTATCTCTGAGAATTAATATGTACTAGAAATTCAATGCGCTTCGCGCCCTTCTTACTATGCTATTAAGGCGCTTCGCGCCCATCTTCTATTAAAATTGTGAACATGTTCTTTTTTGTTTACATTTTAAAACATAGAAGAAAAAATTTTGCGTTAAAAAAACAGTTCGCATGATTTTCAAGAATTTAAATTTTTTTACAAAATTAGAAACGTTTAAAACACATTTTTTAAAATTTTTATCATTCACAAACCTTCCCTGTGATCACGTGATGTCCCACAAAAAAATTGGGCCCGATCGGTTCAGCCGTTTTGACGTTTATTGGATACAAATAAACAGACAGACAAGCCAAATTTAAATATATAGATAGACTAGGCTTTTAGGGCGCTTCGCGCCCATCATCTATTTAAATTGTGAACATGTTCTTTTTGTTTACATTTTCAAGCAGGAAAAAAAAATTTGCGAATTTAAAAAAAAAATTTGCGGATTTTAAAGAATTTAATTTTTTTTAAACATAATTAAAAACCTTTAAAACACATTTTTTATTTTTTATCATTTTTATTTTTTACGTGAGGTCCCACAAAAAATTTGGGCCCGATCAGTTCAGCCGTTTTGACGTTTATTGGATACAAACAAACAGACACCCAAACTGACAGACAAGCCAAATTTATATATAGATTACGGAATTGTTCAGCCGTTTTGACGTTTAGTGTATACAAACAAACAAAGGCTGTCCATGGCAGTTGTGTCATAGTTAGTTGTCATTGGGAAATAATCTTTTCTTAAAATATAAATTAACATGTGACACATGTCATTATATTCATTTTTAAAGGGCTTTTCAAATATACAAGTTTTAGCCCTGTAGCTCAAATAAGTTATTAACCATTTCTATTAACCATTTTAATTTCACGTAATTACGCATTAATTACGCGAAACTAGACTTTCTTTCGATAACGTAATAAACGCGTAATTACGCGTAATGCTCCTGCGTGAATGAAAGAAAGTGTTACGCGTAACGTAATTACGACTGGAAACCCTAATATACCTGCAGGCGATTTGTGATCTATTGGTTGCCGCAGGATACTTTAGAGCCAGAATATCAGGGCTTACAGCCTTTGACAAGGTAAAGAAGAAAAAAAATTCCGGTTTTAAAATTTGAAATTACATTTCTTATTTCTCATCTTTATTCTAGTATCTACACAGAGTACTAAAAAATGACGCTTTTTTCAAGCCACAAAATTTTTAAAAAAAAAGATAAATAAACTGGCGTGGCTAAAATGCTGGGCTTTGATGTCATTCAAAAGTTGGCCTCCAACAAAATTCGATTTTCATTAAATTTTAAAAATTCACAAATTTGTTTAATAAAATCTGCGAACTTTTTTGTTATTGTTTTACAATGTATACAAAGAGAAAATGTTCACAATTGAAATTGAATGGAAGCCTAGTATTCTTATATTTAAAGAAAAAATATTATTTTTGATTACAGGTTGTTGGTGGAATGACCTGGTGTATCCAAAACTGTTCTGTAGATATAGATGTTGATCTTTTCTATCAAGTAGGAACTATATATTTCCTTTAAACATAAGGGGGACTGATGCTGTTTTGCCCCCCCCCCCCCCCCCCTCCATATTGATACTCTCGAGTCCTGAGAGAAGACCTAATTTCAAGTGCCTAAAATTTTAAGTGTTATACGCTCGATTCTAAATGGTACCCTGTGGTCTTTTTAACCCTGTATGGGATTAACAATAAGGAATTTTTATCGTCGTTTTTTCCTTTCTAAAATATATAATTTCTCTCAATTTCCTCCATTGCCTCTGCTGCATATATCTGCAATTGATTTGTTTTCATTGGCCGCAATTAAAAATGAATACTTTTCATTGAGAACAATAAGTATATCTCATTCATCTTTGAGCAGCCAAACCGTTGTGAATCGGACATTACTCCATTCAATAATTTACTTCCGACAGTCTTATGAAGGCGGTATATCAATTTTAATGTCAAAGTATTTCAATCAACCATTTTATATATAATCTCCGTACTCATGTCATAAGGTGTTATGAGACGGGTTGAAGGGGTGAGCCCCCTCCCATTTCCTGTTGGTAAATTTTTTTCTTGGTTGAAAATAAAATATCCATCAAAGGTTTGAGAGGAAAGCTTTCCTCCTTTCCCTCTAATAGCGCATGATTATGTCGCTTAAAGGGACTGTTAAGTTAATTTCAATTGACCCTTCCAAAGAGATAGAATGGAATGTCCTTTGTCTGATCAAGTATGAATTAGATATCAATATTTATTTCTTTAACACGGATTTTTTAGTTGGTGATT
Organism: Eurytemora carolleeae; assembly: GCF_000591075.1. Taxonomy (NCBI): domain Eukaryota; kingdom Metazoa; phylum Arthropoda; class Copepoda; order Calanoida; family Temoridae; genus Eurytemora; species Eurytemora carolleeae. Next base: position 48,611 of record NW_019397374.1, read on the forward strand.
CTCTAGAATGTGACTTGCACGTTACAGAAACAATGGAGAAATTATCAAATAATAAACACATTTCGAGTCAGATTAAGGTTTCCAAGGTGTTGGTGTAAAATGAAGGGTTGCTTAAAATTGCGTTGACAGTCCCTTTAAGTTTTTAATTGCTCAGGAAAATGCGTCGATTGGTCGAAAAATTGGTTTGACTGAAAGAATTGTATCTGTGCTACCTGAAATGAAATGCCCAAGCAATCTAGAACCTCATCAGGTCAGTATAATATTCACAGCATTTTTAGAAATTTTAAAGGAGATTATTTTCAAAACAAATTTGTCTTATATAAAACACCTAAAGTACACGAAGTATAATGCACAAATTACAGCGCTGTTGTTGTTGTGATCCTGTCTATAATTATCATATTGAGTAGTTCAGTAAAAAATCCGCCAAAGTCAAGATTCGGAAATCATAGTTAAACTAAAACAAAGGATTGGATTATTTAACACCCCCAATCATTCTTTTTATTAGTAAAATAAAAAAGTCTACTGATTATGATAGTATCAAACAAAACTTTTATAATATCAAAAATAGCGATACAGCTTCTTCAAAGAGTTCTCAGTTATATTAGAAAAGTCAATACAGATTATTTTATCACTGTAAACGATTTAGCCTTGTTTTTTTATCATATCATGTTATGTTTGAGTTTTTAGAATTATTCCTTGCAACTTCCATTACAGATAGAGTAACTTTTGACAAACTTGCAACATGTGAATCTGAAAACTCTGGAATAGGACGACGACTTTTAGACGATGACTTTACTTACATACAGTGATAACCAGAAAACTCTGGACAAGGAAGACGACTTTTTTTCCGATTATCACTGTAGCAAGGTTGTAATTCAATGAAATTTATTTGGAGTTGCGTATACTCTGTCGACGTATTTAAACTAGTTCTCTCTGGAGCGGAATTTGTAAACAAGAATAGATGCATCAGTGTTCGTTTAGTATCCGAGGAGGTTATAAAAGCATTAAAATTTGATCATTTTGATAATTCACATAATAGTTTCCTATGACTTGTGTTTACATTACACCCCAGAGACAGTACACTCCAGTACAAAGGTGCATACACCTCTGGAATAACCTTCCTTGCATTATAACCTTGCACTGTAGTCCAATAAACATGAGACACAGCTACTGTGCTTTACTTAATAATTGATTTAATAAGGAACCAATAATAAAACCATTGTAAATACATCAAATATAAAGTTAAGTTTTTTTTTTTAAAGTAAATCGGAACTTATCATTTACTTTTCTTCTATCCCTAAAATGAAATTATTTTTTTGGGAGAACTAATTTTTCTCCAAATAATAGCAATACAAATTTACTTTGTGAAATTTATAAAGTGCGAGTTTTGAGGGGCGGGGTGATTTTTATAGAAAATGTGTATCCCTATTTTTGCTTTCAGGCTTTGGAAACGAGAGCTGAACGAGAAGAAAGAAACAAGGGAAATACATTTTTTTGTGAATTTTTTGCGAATTGTTTTTTTAGAAATGAAAAGGTTCGGATAACTTTTTCTACGAAGTATATACAATATTTCTTTTATGAAAGGACATACAATTTTTGTCTGAAAAGGGAATAATAAATCTTTTTGTTTAGGTAAAATTTTTCGCTTTAAAACATTTCTTAAGGAAGACGACAATCAACAATGTTTCATTATTCCCAATTGCGTTTATTTGCAGTACTGAATTGTTTTAAATACCAAAAACGTCACAATTATTAAATCCAATGAATGAAAAAATATGATTTTATCAGAACTATGCTATACGACAGTATAAGGTAAGTTTACGAATCTTTTAGTTTAGACAATTATAAGGCTTTTGTGTTATTGCTTTATCCACTGTTTACTCTACTTGCTCTTTGTTTACTCTATTTATCCACTGTTTACTCTACTTGCCCTTTGTTTACTCTCTTTATCCACTGTTTACTCTACTTGCTCTTTGTTTACTATCTTTATCCACTGTTTACTCTACTTGCTCTTTGTTTACTATCTTTATCCACTGTTTACTCTACTTGCCCTTTGTTTACTCTATTTATCTACTGTTTACTCTACTTTTCCTTTGTGTACTCTCTTTATCCACTGTTCACTCGCTTCATCTACTGTTTATTTTATAGTGATTTTAATTCTTTGTTAAGGTTCTCCATAATATTGAGGAACCTAAAAACAGTGTGATCCAACAACTCTTTGAGAGTTCCAGAAAAATTGGTAAGGGGTAAGGGAGGGTTTGCGATACGATATTTATATGTTAAAGTTATAAAATCTATATCGGCTTCTTATTCCCACATTCACTTTTTATAGGAACAAAGGTTTCTTTTGAGTAAATGTCCGGCCATTTTTTTTTAATTTCCGTCATTGCAATCTAAAGTTTCGGAAATTGTAGAATTCATTTGGAACAAATATTATGGCTGGAACTCTGGTCCATATTACACCGAAACATTTTAACCAAATGTAAAACTCATGGCTTATCTAACAATTACCTTGGAGAAAAAAACTCAGTGGTAGCGGTTAAACGAGCAGTTGTGATCTATTTAAGACACGAACGATCAGAATAATAAATGTTACTTATTTCTTTTCTTATTTCTTCTGATTAAAAATTTATTCTACCTATGAAATCATATTCTTTAGATGAATATTTTTGCCCTCAACAGCTGGGTTTCACGCTTTTTTTACATACATTTGTTTGCTATGTAAGTAAATGCATGTTTACATCGGTTGAAGAAAATCAAAAAGGTTGAAGGTTTAAAAAAAAAATAGTGATTTCAGATGTTAAAACAACAATAGTATTATAAAATATTTTTGTTTCCATTAGTTTTAAAGACATAAAGTTAAATTTTTTTTTCATTTTGTAATCTTAATCGCAAAGAGCTTAGCAATAATAGTCTCGTTTAACAGCTAACGCTGGGTTTTTTTTTCCTCCAAAAAACTCAAAATATCATTGTTTATCTGAAAACATTTTTTTTCATGATTAATTAAAACTTCATTTTGGTGCATTTTCTGTATTTTTAGATTCTCCAAAGCGAATGTTGCAGCAGATTAACGATAATAAGGATAAAACTGATTCTGCGAGGTGAAACTTTAAGAAGCAAAGACGGCAATGGAAGATTTCCAATTGTACTCTTGAAACCTTCTGCAGATCTTAAATGCGGAAGATAACGTCAGTTTCTGATTCAAAAAGAGTTTAGTTCTTGTAATTTCTCAATTGTTTCTTATAAGCTAGAAAGGCGCAAGTCACTTTGCAGAGAAACCAAAAATCAAAATAGACAGTTAAAAAAAACATGGATATCTAATTCATACTTGATCAGATAAAGATTTTAAGGGTACCGTTGTAAATCGGACATTGCCATCTATACATGGAGGGTCACTTGAAATTACGCTTTTAAGTCCCTCTTTTAGATAATAAAATTTTTTAAATTTTTATAGATTGTGAATTTTTATAAAAAAAAGAATTTTACAATTGGACACTTTTAAGATTTTTGTGTGTGCAATATTCTCTAGTTAAAAGGGGGAGGGGGGGAGTTAATTTCATTGTGTTGTTTAAAACTGTTCATAAAAAAAAAATCTAATAAAATTTTTTTTTAAAACTTCCAAGAATAATACAGTGGAGAAAAGATGAGAATGAGGTGAATAACTTTGAACTTTAGAAAAATATAATTTCTCGAATCATCTTTTATGTATGTAATATATAAGATATAAACATAAATTTAAAAAATGATAAATTAGACTACAGCTGACCCTGCTGGAGTTTTCTGAAGTCCTGGGGCCCGGACTTGGAACAGAACACATTAAGGAGAAGGTAGGTGTATTATTATTATTGGTGAAAATAACAACAGAAAAATTGTACTTTTTTAGTGCAATTCTCCTGTATGGATTTTTTTGTAATTTTTTTTGGTACTCCAATGGCCCAAAAGAAAATCCGCGAACCTTTTTTTTCAAAATATCATTATATTTAAGAAAATGACAGATGAGTTACGAAACAACGTGGCAAAGAAGAAAATAAATCAAGAAGTTCTTTCTAACTTGTTCAGCATTGGCAGGGACAAGCTAGGCAAGTCAATTTTTCGGAAAACTGGATAATTAAGTTTTATTAATTGGTAATTTTTTATTTTTTATTTACAAATTACAGTTTATTAAGTGGTTCGTAATTGATACATGTTTTTAATGCAGATAATCATTTTTTCCAATGTTCGTTTTTTTCTGGTTACTCTTATTCACTTTATGTTACTGTGTTGCATTTGCTTAATAACGGAAAGTGATCAAACTGAGTTTGGCTGGTTGAACTTCTCCTAGTCCCAACTACTCACATACCTAGTTCTAAAAATTCTTGCAGTTAGTGTTTATTAAATGCGACGCTGAATAAACAATTAAAACATAACAATTAATATTTTTTTCAAATTATTTTTCTTTTCAAGAAAAAGCAACAGAGGAATATAATCAGTTAAAGAAGGAACGGCATCAAAAAGAAATGTTTAACAGGTATTTAGGGAAAATTAGATCTGTCATATAAATGTTTTTTTTTTATCAAGGTGTAAGGGTGACGTTTTACAATAAAAAATTTGAGGCGCAACTAGGAATAGGGAATGTTTTTAGGTCAAATTGTTTAAATTGCTGAAAAGTGGGAGTGTTATACGCTAATGTTTAATGTGAACTCAGCGCAGCTAACGTTGCGGTTTGAAAGAAGATATGGTAGTCATTTTTCATCTTTCACAACGGTGAAGAACTAAAATACAAGAATTAGTTTAGTATTAAAAATTATTAAAAATTTGTTCCAAGCCTAGTTGTTTGAAATCCATTTATTCATCACATTTACATTTTGTATTTTTCAGTGTTGAGGAATTGGAAAACAGAATTATGATAGTAAAAGAGGGAATTCAAAAAATTGAATTAAGGTAAGAAATCAGGCAATCAGGACACACAATATTGTTACCAGAAATATTTTTATAGGAATTAAAGTAGTCGGCACTTGGAGGATTTTTTTAGAGAATTTCTATTTGTTAAAGTTTTTAGATCTTGAGTTAAGGAATTCCATTTACTGGGTAAAATAAAGGATGAAAGATTGTGCGGGGACGATTTTTTGCAAATCTATAAAACAATGTTATTTTTGTAAAAATATACTTTCAAAGCAAGAAGGAAGTTTATTGTTAACAAAAGAATACATAACTAACTTGAAGTTCAAGTCGAACAAACTTCTATGAAAAATCGAAGAAAACAAAATTTCATAATAAAAAATCTTCTCTGTGTACGAAATGTCTTATCTATGAAATATCCTATTTTGAAGTGTCCTATCTATGAAATGTCTTACTTATGAAATGTCCGTCTATGAAATGTCTTTCTTTAAGATGTTTTATCTATGAAATGTCTTTCTATAAGATGTTTTATCTATGAAAATTTATGACATGTCTTTCTATGAAATCTCCCAACGCCCTTTTTAGATCAAGAAACACTGCAATTTAAATTCTTTGTTCAATGCATCAATCTTGCCTAGAAAATGAATAAAGGGTTGAGTCGTATTATGGTTCTTTCTAAATCCAAACTGTAAATCCTACAAAATCAGATTTTTTTAAATAAACCAACACATTTACTTTCCAACTATTTTCGCTAAAAGTTTACTTAAAGCTGGAAGAAGACTTCTTGGCCTGTAATTGTTGAAGGGAAAATTCAGAGTCAGATCTGTAAATAGGTATTACACAAGCTGTTTTTAACTCATTTTGAATACATGTAAAATTGTTTCAGCTAATAATGGCAAAACATCCTTCAGCTGTTCACCAACAATGTTCTTAGTCTTGAGTTTACCTCCTATGTCAAGAATTGCATCTATTGTAATACTTTTGAAGACAAAATTGTTTTCAATTTCTCTTCCTAAATAGTCTGTATATAAGATTTTGAGAAATTTGAAATGTTTTCAGCTAATTTAGTACCAATTTCACGAAAAAAATGTAAACCCCTGTACAATCTTAAAATTTCCTTATACTTCCATTAGCAGAAAAATAGAAATATTAAATTTATCTTTCACAGAGGCAAAAACCTCTATTACTGTCTTACAACCTCCAAAGTCTTTTTAGAATCATTTCTGAATTTTTCGATTTTAGAAGAGTAATATTGTGTTGAAGCTGCTCTACAGAGTGATTTATAAGAGTTTGAATAGTTATTAAATAGCTGAATGTTGTGTAAAGTTGGACGAATACGCTTACATGTATACAAGTTTTGTTTTCTTTCCCGAGAGTTTAACAGTGCACTGCTCATTCACTGGTAGAACGTAGAATTGTTAATCGTTTCAATTTTCTCGGTAACAGGAACGCTTCCTCACAACAGTACAGTGAAACTATCTTTAAGAAATAGCGCAAATATTATTTCAGGAGGATTTTCATTTCAAATATCCGACCAGTTTTCAGAACCTAAAAGACTATTAAACTTTTCCTTGCTTTTGTCATGTATGACTCGAGTCCGAACTTTCTCATCTTTGAAATTATTAAATGCACTTTCTTTTACCAAGCAGGAAGTAAGTTAAAGAAATATTCCAGATTTCGAATTTGAATTTAAATCTTCAACAAGAATATGATTAATCAAAGTGGCGCTATAATGAGATATTCGGGTTGGTTTAGATATAACATGGAAAAGACTGTTTTCTAGTAAAAGATCAAAGTATTTTGAAGTTTGTTGACACTTTTTAGGAGATCAATATTAATATCACCAGAAATAATGAGTTGGCAGGCTTTAAGCGAAGGATATGTGCTAATTTGATTAAGAACTGAGTTTAAATTCTCATTGAAATCATTAATTGTTTAATTTAATTTTAACAAATAATAATTTAAAAACACTATCAATAATCTTGAATTCGTTTTTATCGTCAACAAATATACCCCCCCCCCTTAACCCC